>NC_073379.1:81273445-81573445 GCF_028641065.1 Leucoraja erinaceus
GTGCTTTATAAACTGTTTCCAAAATCATTAATTTCCACTCTTTAATCACTTTCTCATCGATCATATACCATCTATCAGTAAGCAGCCATGGTACTGCAACCTATCATTGAGAACTGTCAGAATATTTTCTCTTTGGCTAAGCTCACCAGTGAAAAACTAACATTGCAGGCAAATGACTGAATGGCAGACGTCTGAACAATCATGAAATATGTTGAGACTGCATTGGGAGGTTATATTGCAGAAAATTTCTGCTCTCATTCTCCAAGGCTGCCTCCTTGTTTTCAACCATCTATGCCCCTCACATTGTCTCTCCTATATGTGACTGCATTAAAAAAAACGTTGTTAGTAATAAGATGTTTAAATGCTCTGTGGGTGTGAAAGCATTTCATAAATACACTTTTTCTCCCTAACGTCTCATCAAAGTTATCCGCTCACTCAAATAGACTTCAGAGATTGCATTCAATTTTTTCCCCCTCTTCTAATAGAGTGTATTGTGGGAGCTTATTGGTCCTCTGTCGATGCAAGAGAAAAAATAAACTCCCATATTACAGTGCCAAACAGTGGTGCAAATATAAAACATCAGGAACAATCTTCTGGCATGCTGGAGCAGGTACATGGAACTGAATATCCTAAATCTGTTACAGTTTCTTAGACTCTCGTGCATATTGCTGCTTCCAAATCTGCACATGTTTAGATTAAGCTTTGTTTTTTAATTGCCACATATACAGTGCCGAGGTACAGTGAAAATCTTTTGTTTGTGCATTTTTCAATCAAATCAGATAATACTGTAGATAAATACGATCAAGCCAAACACATGTACAAAAGGTAGAGCAAAGAGAAAGAAACCAAAGTGCAGACACACTCAGCATTGTAGCACAAGATTTGCAGATAAAAAGTCCAATGTCTGCAATAAGGTAGGTTAAAGAATTGGAAGTGTATCCCAGCTCATGGAAGGACCATTCCAATGTCTGATAACAGAGGGGAAGGATCTAACCCTGAGTTTGGTGGTGCCGCTTTCAAGCTGTATCTTCTGCCATCAGGAGTGGAAAAAGAAGGAATGATCGGAATGTTTAAGAAGGAACTGCAGATGCTGGAAAATCGATGGTAGACTAAAATGCTGGAGAAACTCAGCGGGTGAGGCAGCATCTATGGAGCATCTTATACAGCATCTATGTATCTTGGTTGTGTCTGCAGCTTTACCGAGGCAGCATGACGTGAAGAGTAAACCAATAGTGGGGAATCTGCCCTATGTATTGGACTGGGGTACAGCCACAACTATCTGCAATTTCTTGTGGCATTGGGCAGAGCTGTTCCCAAACCAAGCTGTGATGAAACCCAACAATATGTTTTTTGTTGTGCATGTCACTTAGCTATTTCCTTCCTGTACTCCATCTCATCATCGTCTGTGGTCGTTTGTGTGTCGACGCAATGGTGTCATTTGCAAACTTGCAACATGATAGGGTCAGAGCAGCACTTGGCCTCACAGCCGTGAGTGCATAGGCAGTATAGTAAGCGACTGAGAACATATCCTATTGGAATCCTGGTATTGCTCAGCACTGCATAACAGTGTTGTACACCCTCAGTGTGAACATGTATTATTTGTCTTAAAATGTGTTCAGTTTGAAATCTTTGCTACTTGAGCCAAGCTGTCACATGTAAAATGGAATTTCACAATTTAAATTGGCACTAAATAATATGAAAGTGCGTACAATTCACCGGATGCAAAAAGCTGCAGATCATGTATATCTGAGATAGAGACAGGAAGTGATGAAACAGGCTAAGTAGCCTCTCTGAAGACAGAAACAGAGCTAACACTTTATGTTTAAGAAGGAACTGCAGATGCTGGGAAAATCGAAAGTAGGTGGTGAAAATGGGACCCATCAGCGGGCGCATACAACATATTATCCTCCAACATTTTCGCCACCTCCAGCGAGATCCTACCACTGGCCACATCTTCCCATCTCCTCCCCTTTCTGCTTTCCATAGAGACCGTTCCCTCTGTAACTCCCTGGTCATTTTGTCCCTTCCCACCCAGACCCCCTCCCCTGATCCTTTCCCCTGCAACCGCAGGAAATGCTACACTTGTCGCTTTACCTCCCCCCTCGACTCCATCCAAGGACCCAAGCAGTCTTTCCAGGTGAAGCAGAGGTTCACTTGCACCTCCTCCAACCTCATCTACTGCATCTGCTGTCGTTGGTGTCACCTTCTCTTCATCGGCGAGACCAAACGTAGGCTCTGCTCAGTCCGTACTAACCAACCTGATCCCCTGGTTGCCCAGCACTTCAACCCCTCCCATTCTGAATCTTTCTGTCCTGGGCCTCCTCCATTGCCAGAGTGAGGACCAGCACAAATTAGAGGAACAACACTTTGTATTTCGCTTGGGTAGTTTACACCCCAGCGGTATAAACATTGATTTCTCTAATGTTAGGTAGTCCATGCTTTCTCCCTCCCTTCCCCTCCCCTTCCCAGCTCTCCCACATAACCTACTGCCTTTCTTTTTCCCGCCCCCCCCCACCACATCACTGAAGAAGGGTCTTGACTCGAAACGTCACCTACTCCTTTTCTCCATAGATGCTACCTCACCCGCTGAGTTTCTCCTCCAGCATTTTTGTCTACTTAACACTTTATGTCAATCTTTCAACAAAACCTGAGACATTTAAGGAATAATAATGAAATTCTTTATAAATTCATTGTCAAGGTAATTTTATTTCTATGAAGTGTAGTCAAACATGTCTAATGCTTATTAGTAAAGGTTTTTTTTGGCTTCCAAATATTGTGCGCATGTTAACTGATTTTGATGGGAGGACTGGCAAATTGGTGCTAATGGATTACTAGGTTGTCAATTCTGTTCACACAGCTGCTGTTTATTGGAATGAGTTCCTCAAACTCAGTCTGAAGAAGGGACTCGACCCAAAATATCACCTATACCTTTCCTCAAGAGATGCTGCCATACCCCCTGAGTTACTCTAGCATTTTGTGTCAATTCCCCATAATAATTACTATGTTTTAGTTTAGTTTTATTTAGCTCAGTTTAATTTACAGACACAGTGTGGAAACATACCCTTTACTGTCCAAAGTCCACATCGACCACTAGTTCTAGACCATACACTAGGAACAACTTATAGAAGCCAATTAACCTAAAACCTGCACATTTTTGAGACATAGGAAGAAACTGGAGCACCAGGAGAAAATCTATGTGGTCACAGGGAGAATGTGCAAACTACATATAGACAGCACCCCTAGAAAGAATCAAACCCAGGACTCAGGCTCTGTAAAGTAGCAACTCTATCGCTGCGCCACTGTGCCGCCCTGTGTCTCTTGTATGATTAGCACGATAGGGGAGCAGATGGAGGAAAGCCAAGAAATGTATATGGGAAAGAAACACATTATGCTTGGGAGCAGAGAACTAACCCTGCAGGGACTGAAGAATCACTGGGGAAAAGGAAATACACTTGAGGAAAAGCAAACAATTTCTGGATTAACAAATAAACAGACCGAAGAAACATGAAAAAAACTGGGAACAATTAGCCCAGATAAGAAATAAGCAATAAACGGGCAAGGATTCACAACAGAAAAGAAGCAGTAAAATAGATCAGAGTTAAAAAAAGGTCAGAAGGAATTTCTACAGATGACAGTGAAAATATATCTCCAGTAATTGTTCCTGAGACTCATAAATCACTGATCGAGCCCTTACATCTGCAGTGTGAAATACAATTACACAAACCTAAGAAAAAGGAGCAGGACATTGAAACGCATGAGTCTGCCGCACCTTTCAATAAGTTCTCGACTGTTATTCTGTCTCAACTACATTATCCTCGATGAGCTCCGTATCACATGATACTTTGGGAACCAAAAATTTTTCAGTCAGTGTCTCAAATGTATTCCATTACTCACCAACCCAAAAGTCCACTGGGTGGGCGAACTCCAAAGGTTTAAGTAGTGTAAGTGTAGAAATAACTGTACCTCGGTACATGTGACAATAAAGTATCTTTCATTTATTTTTATGAATATGAATTCTTATTCAGTTTTATATGAACCACCTCTAATTATGATCCTGCATTCTCCAATCCCTAGTGATGAGAAAATTCTTCCCAGCGTCTCCCCTGTCATGCTTTAGTAAAAACTTTACATGTTTCAAACCTATCACCTCTCATTATTTCGTAATATAACTCAAAGGAGCATTGACTAAGCGGGTCAGTCCTGACCCACTAAGTTACTTCAACACTTTGTGTCATTTTCTTGTATGTCAGTATCTGCAGTTCCGTGTGTTTTCATGGGAGTATTGGTCTAGTTTACCTGAATTTTCCACAGTGAAAAATGATTTCCCATTCTGAAAATCAGTCTGGTGAATCATGCTACACTCCTTCCCAGGAAAATATATCCTTCCTTAGGTATGGTATCTAAAATAGTTCATAGCACAGGACTATTAACAGCACAAGGAGTAGCTCATCCATGTTCTTTGTAATGACGATAGGATGGTTTACTCGTTTGTTCAACTAAGCTTTTACTTATGTTGATCTTAGAAACATAGATAGACACATAGAAAATAGGTGCAGGAGGAGGCCATTCGGCCCTTCGAGCCAGCACCACCATTCAATATGATCATGGCTGATAATCCACAATCAGTACCCTATTCCTGCCTTCTCCCCATATCCCTTGATTCTGCTAGCCTTAAGAGCTCTATCTACCTCTCTTTTGAATGAGTCCAGTGAATAGGCCTCCACTGCCTTCTGTGGCAGTGAATTCCACAAATTCACAACTTTCTGGGTGAAAATGTTTTTTTCTCATTTCAGCTTTAAACGGCCTACCCCTTATTCTTAAACTGTGGCCTCTGGTTCTGGACTCCCCCAACATTGGGAACATTTTTCCTGCATCTAGCTTGTCCAGTCCTTTTTTAATTTTATATGTTTCTATATGATATCCTCTCATCCTTCTAAATGCCAATGAATACAAGCCCAGTCTTTCCAGTCTTTCCTCTTATGACAGTCCCGCCATCCCGGGGAGAACCTACGCTGTACTCCCTCAATAGCAAGGATGTCCTTCCTCAAATTAGGAGAACAAAACTGCACACAATACTCCAGATGTGGTCTCACCATGGCCCTGTACAAATGCAGAAGGACCTCTTTACTCCTATACTCAAATCCTATTTCTTAATCTGACACCATTGAGATAATAATCTGCCTCCTTGTTCTTGCCGCCAAAGTGGATAACTTCACATTTATGTACATTATACTGCATCTGCCATGCATCTGCCCACTCACTCAACCTGTCCAAGTCACCCTGCAATCTCCTAGCATCCTCTTCACAGTTCACACTGCCACACAGCTTTGTGTCATCTGCAAATTTGCTCATGTTCCTTTTAATTCCATCATCTAAATCATTAAAATATATTGTAAATAGTTGCGGCCCCAGCACTGAGCCTTGTAGCACTCGACTCGCCATTCTGACAGGGATCTGTTTATTCCTACTCTTTGTTTCCTGTCAGCCAACCAATTCTCTATCCATGTCAATACCTTACCCCCAATAGCATGTGCTCTGATTTTTCCCTTTAATCTCCAGTGGGGGACCTTATCAAAGGCTTTCTGAAAGTCCAGATACACTACGTCCACTGGCTCTCCATCTATTTTACTTGTCACATTCTCAAAACATTCCAGAAGATTAGTCAAGCAGGATTTCCCCTTCATAAATCCATGCTGACTTGGACCAATCCTTTTACTGCTTAAGTTGTGCTCAAGGCTACTGTGACCCCTCTACATATCAGCAATTACATTCTGCCAGATAAAAGTATTCATTTTCATTGACACTCATTGTTATTACATCTCTTTAATTTTTATGGCATCCACCATATTCTTGCTCATTCACTCACTTAACCTTTCTCTTTAGCCTCTGTAAAGGCTATTTTATAATTGAACTTTGTTATATCAGCATATTTTGATATACTATAACTAATTCCTCACCTAATTCATCTTTATAGATTGTAAATATCTGTTGTCTGAACACTGATCCGTGCACCTCTCTATTTGCAGACTGATACTATAAAAACGGTGATTTATTATTGGTCTAACGGTTGAATGGATATTCTCAATTATATGTATGGGGAAGCGATTTGAATTCACATTCCCTGTATTGTTAACGTAGTACTTTCATCAATAAACTGCATTATCTATAATCTACATTATCATTTCATGTCTTTGAATTGGGACTGAAACACACAGCCTTCTGACTCAGAGGTGTGAATACTACCTAGTGAGCCAGAGCTGACAACTAGATTTTAATGAACAATTTAAAGAAAGCCGACAAATACAGATCATTTAGTTCAGCAAATGTATTCCTTTTCATTTTTTATATGTTGGGGTGTGTGTGTGGGGGGTGGGGGGCGGGGTAAAAAGCCACACAAACCTTGTCTAGCCTTTACAGGTTTCACTCTGAGAGAAGAGTTCTCATCTTAGGCAGCCAGCTGGCATTCTGATCCAATTTGACCCCATGGCTTTATTTTTTTTTAAATGGCATGCTATGATTGAGCTGATAGAATCAAAGCCATTTATGATCAATTAGATTATGTTGCCAGTGTGTTATTAATGAATCAGATGTAATTTTCCACAATTGTTGGTACTTTTGTGAATCCACCCATCCTACGTGTCACAATGTTTATTTCTGACTGAGTGTCTTTTGCCAGAGGTTCATGCACAAGAGTTTTCTGGCTAAACACCCTGCATATCATGTTGGACTTAAACCCTATAGGCCAGGCAGAGTTCAGTCACTGAACACATGGACTACCGAGGAGTTAGATGTTTCAGAATGGTTTTGAAACAGAAATGTGCACTGAAACTGGAACATTAATGATGGTCTAAGAATCTGTGGACAATTGCAATTGCACATACCATTCCACCAGATCTTACTCTCAACTTTGTGGTCAAATGTTTTCAAGCTGGAAAGGTTGCAGAGATGATTTACGAGGATGTTGCCAGGACGTGAGTGCCTAAGCTACAGGGAGAGTTTGAACAGGCTCGGACTCTATTCCTTAGCGTACAAGAGGATGAAGGGTGATCTTATAGAGGTGTACAAATCATGAGAAGAATAGAGCGGGTACAGGCACAGAGTTTATTTTCAATAGTAGGGGAATCCAGAACCAGAGGACATAGCTTTAAGATGAGGGGGAACGATTTAATAGGAACCTGAGGTGTATCTTTTTTACGCAAAGGGTGGTGGGTGTATGGAATGAGGTGCTGGAGGAGATAGGTGAGGCAGGTACTATTGCAAAGTTTAAGAAACATTTAGACAGGTATGTGGAAAGGATAAGTTTAGAGGGATGTGGGCCAAATGCAGGCATGTGGCTCTAGTGTAGATGGGACATGTTGGTTGGTATGGGCAAGTTGGGCCAAAGGGCATGTTTCTATGCTGTATGACTCTATGACTCAAAATACAATGTTGCTTTCAGAGATCTCCAGGAGTAGGTCAGTGTTCAAGAGTTGTCCAAGAGAGCCTAGGAAGTGAGATTGTGCCAGAACCATTGTACACTAGATAGTTTTAAAGAGCCACAGGAGAGTTATATAACTTATCTCAGGCTAATCATGACAGCTTGTTTGCTTAGTCAGGGACATGGACAAGTTCTTCTGCAATGCGGGATTCTCTCGAGAATGGGGTTTCAATACATAGAAACATAGAAACATAGAAATTAGGTGCAGGAGTAGGCCATTCGGCCCTTCGAGCCTGCACCACCGTTCAATATGATCATGGTTGATCATCCAACTCAGTATCCTGTACCTGCTTTCTCTCCATACTCCCTGATCCCTTTAGCTCCAAGTGCCACATCTAACTCCCTTGTAAATATAGCCAATGAACTGGCCTCAACCACTTTCTGTGGCAGAGAATTCCACAGATTCACCACACTCTGTGTGAAAAAAAAAATTCTCATCTCGGTCCTAAAAGACTTCCCCCTTATCTTTAAACTGTGACCCCTTGTTCTGGACATCCTTATCATTGGGAACAATCTTCCTGCATCTAGCCTGTCCAACCCTTTAAACATTTTGTAAGTTTCTATAAGATACCCCCTCAATCTTCTAAATTCTAGCGAGTACAAGCCGAGTCTATCCAATCTTTCTTCATATGAAAGTCCTGCCATCCCAGGAATCAGTCTGGGGAACCTTCTCAACGGCACTTCACTCCGCCCTTTCCCACCTCGACAACAAAGAGACTTACGTAAGAATGCTGTTCATCAATTACAGCTCAGCATTCAACACCATTATACCCTCTAAACTGATCACCAAACTCTGTAACCTGGGCATCGACCCCTCCCTCTGCAACTGGATACTGGACTTTCTAACCAACAGGCCCCAGTCTGTTAGGTTAGACAAGCACACCTCTTCAACCCTCACCCTGAACACCGGCGTTCCACAGGGCTGTGTGCTGAGCCCCCTCCTCTACTCCCTCTTCACCTACGACTGCACACCTGTACATGGTACTAACACCATCATCAAATATGCAGAGAATACAAGGGTGATTGGCCTCATCAGCAACAACGATGAGTCGGCCTATAGGGAGGAGGTCCAGCACCTAGCAGCATGGTGCGCTGACAACAACCTGGCCCTTAACTCCAAGAAGACCAAGGAGCTCATTGTAGACTTCAGGAAGTCTAGGGGCGGCACGCACAACCCCATCCACATCAACAGGACGGAGGTGGAACGTGTTTCCAGCTTCAGGTTTCTGGGGGTCAACATCTCTGATGATCTCTCTTGGACCCACAATACCTCAACTCTGGTCAAGAAGGCTCACCAGCGTCTCTTCTTCCTGAGCAGACTGAAGAAGGTCCATCTGTCTCCTCGGATCTTGGTGAACTGCTACCGCTGCACCATCGAGAGCATCCTTACCAACTGCATCACAGTATGGTATGGCAACTGCTCTGTCTCCGACCAGAAAGCACTGCAGAGGGTGGTGAAAATTGCCCAACGCATCACCGGTTCCTCGCTCCCCTCCATTGAGTCTGTCCAAAGCAAGCGTTGTCTGCGGAGGGTGCTCAGCATCGCCAAGGACTGCTCTCACCCCAACCATGGACTGTTTACCCTCCTACCATCCGGGAGGCGCTACAGGTCTCTCCGTTGCCGGACCAGCAGGTCGCAAATCAACCCCCCCCCCCCCGGACACTCCTCCCACAGGAAAAACACTATATCTGTATACATGTAAATAGATTTATTTATTGAAATCATATTCTAAGTAGCTCTTCCGGGGAGATGTTAACTGCATTTTGTTGTCTCTGTACTGTACACTGGCAATGACAATTAAAGTTGAATCTGGATCTGAATCTGATTCTCTGTACTCCCTCTATGGCAAGAATGTCTTTCCTCAGATTTGGAGACCAAAACTGTACGCAGTACTCCAGGTGTGGTCTCACCAAGGCTCTGTTCAACTGCAGTAGAACTTCAATGCTCCTATACTCAAATCCTTTTGCTATGAATGCAAACATACCATTCGCTTTCTTCACTGCCTTCTGCACCTGAATGACAACTTTCAATGACTGGTGTACCATGACACCCAGGTCGTGTTGTATCTTCCCTTTTCCTAATCATCCACCTCAGTATCCCGTACCTGCCTTCTCTCCATACCCCCTGATCCCCTTTAGCCACAAGGGCCACATCTAACTCCCTCTTAAATATAGCCGATGAACTGGCCTCAACTACCTTCTGTGGCAGAGAGTTCCAGAGATTCACCACTCCCTGTGCGGAAATGTTTTTTCTCATTTCGGTCCTAAAGGATTTCCCCTCTATCCTTAAACTGTGATCCCTTGTCCTGGACTTCCCCAACATCGGGAACAATCTTCCTGCATCTAGCCTGTCCAAGCCTTTAAGAATTTTGTAAGTTTCTATAAGATCGCCCCTGAATCTTCTAAATTCTAGCGAGTACAAGCCTAGTCTATCCAGTCTTTCTTCATATGAAAGTCCTGACATCTCAGGAATCAGTCTGATGAACCTTCTCTGCACTCCCTCTATGGCGATAATGTCCTTCCTCAGATTTGGAGACCAAAACTGTACGCAATACTCCAGGTGTGGTCTCACCAAGACCCTGTACAACTGCAATAGAACCTCCCTGCTCCTATACTCAAATCCTTTTGCTATGAATGCTAACATACCATTCGCTTTCTTCACTACCTTCTGCACCTGTATGCCAACTTTCAATGACTGGTGTACCATGACACCCAGGTCTCGTTGCATCTCCCCTTTTCCTAATCGGCCACCATTCAAATAATAATCTACTTTCCTGTTCTTGCCAACAAAGTGGATAACCTCACATTTATCCACATTATACTGCATCTGCCATGCATTTGCCCACTCACCCAAACTATCCAAGTCACCTTGCAGCCTCCTAGCATCCTCCTCACAGCTAACACTGCCCCCCAGCTTCCTGTCATCCGTAAACTTGGAGATGTTGCATTCAATTCCCTCATCCACAACCTTTAATATATATTGTAAATAGCTGGGGTCCCAGCACTGAGCCTTGCGGTACCCCAATAGTCACTGCCTGCCATTGTGAAAAGGACCAGTTTACTCCTACTCTTTGCTTCCTGTCTGCCAGCCAGTTCTCTATCCACATCAATAAAGAACCCCCAATACCGTGTGCTTTACGTTTGCATACTAATCTCTTATGTGGGACCTTGTCAAAAGCCTTCTGAAAGTCCAGATATAACACATCCACTGGTTCTCCTTATCCACTCTACTAGTTACATCCTCGAAAAATTCTATAAGATTCGTCAGACAAGATTTACCTTTCATAAATCCATGCTGACCTTGTCCAATGATTTCACCACTTTTCAAATGTGCTGCTATCCCATCTTTAATAACTGACTCTAGCAGTATCCCCACTACCGATGTGAGACTAACTGGTCTGTAGTTCCCCGTTTTTTCTCTCCCTCCCTTTTTAAAAAGTGGGGTTACATTAGCTACACTCTAATCCTCGGGAACTACTCCAGAATCTATAGAGTTTTGAAAAATTATCACTAATGCATCCACTATTTCTGGGCCTACTTCCTTAAGCGTTCTGGGATGCAGCCTATCTGGCCCTGGGGATTTATCGGCCTTTAATCCATTCAATTTACCTAACACCACTTCCTGACTAACCTTGATTTCACTCAGTTCCTCCATCTTATTTGACCCCCGGTCCCCTGCTATTTCCAGCAAATTATTTATGTCTTCCTTAGTGAAGACAGAACCAAAGTAGTTATTCAATTGGTCTGCCATGTCCATGTTCCCCATCATCAATTCACCTGTTTCTGACTGCAAGGGACCTACATTTGTTTTAATTAATCTTTTTCTCTTCACATATCTTTAAAAGCTTTTGCTGTGCCCTGCCAGTTTTCTTTCATAATCTATTTTCCCTTTCCTAATTAAGATCTTTGTCCTCCTCTGATGGACTCTGAATTTCTCCCAGTCCTCTGGTAGGCTGCTTTTTCTGAAAAAAAGATCTGCTGACTCATAAACATGAAGGAATCCCCTTCCCTGAATGTTGTATGCGTTGTAGATGTTCCCTAACTGATCCTTTGTGATTGTTACACACTGCAGCTTCCTCAAAGCAATTATTTAGAATCATTCAGTTCGTCTCTACCTCACCTGTGGAGATAACTATTAAGACTATTGAAGAGCAGATGTCCTCAACCATTTATATTTGTTTGTGAACATTAAATTAATGTTTGAGAAGTGGCATCCATCTGATATAGAATGGAAGGAATATCAATGCACTCCTATTGCAGTCTGAAGAAGGGTCTCGACTCAAAAGGTCACCCATTCCTTCTCTCCAGCGATGCTGCCTGGCCCACTGAGTTACTCCAGCATTTTGTGTCTATCTTAATGCACTCCTACTTGAGTAAGACTTGTTCAACATAATGTCATTGAAGTTTAAGACTTGAAGGACAATCACTTTCTTGAAATCAGAAAGGTCATTAAAGGAAATAAAGCAAAAAGTTGGGATAGAACGGATCTATTTTAAGGCTGGCATTGGGACCATTACTATATCATATATGTCTGTGCTCAGCGAGGTCTAAAGATGTAGGGCAATTCACGGCCAGAGGATTGAAACAATCACTGTTGCATGTATCATCATCCCAAAACGCCATAAGGAGACAGCACTGGCTGAGGAGAGGAAGATGCATTTCAGGATGATGAACATTCCCAGGGAACGTCTATGGCTCTCTCTAAGTGCAGTCTGTGGAGGAAGTATTCAGCCTTTGATTTCAAGACAGTGATTATCCTTGAAGCTGTTCTTAACCTCAACAACATTTTGTCGGGCAGGTCTTACTGACCAAGTAGGAGTGCATTAAAATTATTTTTATTCTATATCAGAGAGAAGCTACTTCTCAGGCAGTACTTTAATGTTCACAGACAAATATATATCCTTGAGGATATAACTAGTTGGGTGGATAAAAGTAAACCTTTTCAACTAGTAATATCTATTAAATAAACACAATTCCTACATTGCTTGATAGGTTAGACGTAAGGATGATATTTTTCTTGGCTGGGAATCAACAACATCCTCATTAATCAACCAAAAGTAAATAAGCTCAAATTTTTGACGCGTTCACGCCCCTACATCTCCAAAGGTCCTGCAGAGTTAATTTGCAGCTGCAAACCTATCAGCAGTGGCTCTGTTCAAAACAGAAATATCCTCAGAGAGGCTCATGGACAATAGTTCAATGAAACTGCGTACTGCACCCTTGGTCATCTTATGTACCCACAGGTGAGGGGTTGAGGGCTCAGAATCATATTGAAACTGAAATATTATTAGATTTGGTTAAATCATGAATGAATGAATTAATACATTATGAATGAATACATTATTGTCACATGTGACAAGTCACAGTGAAATTGTTTGCTTACATACTCAAGGTATGCAAGTAGTCACCACATAAGGGGGCTGACAAAGTTGCAAAGTGTACACAGTATCTGCGCCGTCCCCCTTCGTTCTCCCCCCGCCCTCCTCATGGCGGTCCCCATGGATCCTCCATTGTCCATTGCTACTCCCCTCACAGTGGTCCCCCCATGCCGGGTCCTCCTTTGTTCCTTCCTTTGGCAGCGGCGACCTCACTCCAACGTGGTCCGTCCTCGTCCATAGATCAGCGTTATTTCGCTAGTCAGGATTTAAACAATTTTTACCTGTAATTGAATCAAACTTTAAATATGCAGTCCACGTTTTTAAATTGTAATTTTCTAGCAAAATTTCATTTCCTACCCTGTTGCATGCAGTTGCTTTTGAGTCTCATATGGAACAAGTCAGGCACCAGATGGATGGCTGTTTGTAAAGGACTATGGATGGAGATGATGTTGGCTCAGGATGCTGACAGTGAGATATGGAGGCTGCACTGCTGGACAATCCAGTGTTGTTTTGTGTCACAGTTCTGTGTCACAGTCCACAGACAGCACTCTGAGAAAGATAGATAGATAGATAGATAGATAGATAGATAGATAGATAGATAGATAGATAGATAGATAGATAGATAGATAGATAGATAGATAGATAGATAGATAGATAGATAGATAGATAGATAGATAGATAGATAGCCTTTTATTGTCATTCAGACCGAAGTCTGAACAAAATTGCAGCAGTCATACATATAATACAATACAATAAAACAACAATAAACACATCTTAACATCCACCACAGTGAGTCCACCCAGCATCTCCTCACTGTGATGGAGGCAAAAGACTTAGGTCTGCAGTCTCTTCCCTCCTCTTCTCCCTCTGCGCTGGGGCGATACCCCCCCCCGCCGCCCCGACTTGGACGCCGAACCTCCCCCGGACCGGGCCGCCCCGACTTGGGCGCCAAACCTCCCCCGGACCGGGCCGCCCCGACTTGGGCGCCGAACCTCCCCCGGACCGGGCCGCCCCGACTTGGGCGTAGCTTCTTCCCCGGGCTGGACTGCCCCGACTTGGGCGCCGAACTTCCCTCGGGCTGCCAGCGCCGCACCTTCCCGAGCTCGGCCGCTCCGACGGGAGCCTCGTTCCACCCTCGGGCTGGCCGCCCTCACGGGAGCGTCCCAACCTCTTCCAGCCCTGAGCTGGACCACCCTCACGGGAGCGAGCTCAGGGCGAGTCCTGACGGTGCTCTGCCTCCGGAGCCTCGAGGTCGCCAGCTCCATTAGGCCTCAGCACAGACGGAGGCAGAGAAGGGGAATACGATAAAAAGGTCGTATTCCCCCGCAGGGAGAGACTGCAAACCCCGTTTCAACCACCCCCCCCCCCCAAAAACACACAAGCTAAAACCAAAAAAACTAGACTAACCAAACAAAATAAACAACATAAAAAACACAAAACAACGGGACTGCCGGTAAGCCGCTGCAGCCAGATCCGCGCCGCCACTCCGATCATTTTGATCAATTGAGCTTTGTTACATGCTGTTTTGCTGAGAAATGGCAATATCAGGCACAGGGATTTAACCGCCATATTTTACCTACTTTTTATCTTTTAATCTCTAACCATTAATCATATTTTTCCCCTCTATCGTTTTGACTTTTATCTCAGAATTCAATATTCTGACATTTTCTATTAGTTGCTCATCCTGTTTTAGTGAGTCCCTGATGGTCTATATTCATTTGATATTTGAATGATCGGAATCCCCTTGGTAAGTGCCCTGGAAACTTGTCTGTGAGGAGGTACAAAAACACATAGAGATTAGTTCCCCCCCAGTTCAGCGAGAATGTATCCATCGCCGCTGCCTCAAGGTCTGGTTCCCAAGCGACATACATCGGTACGTGGTGATTCAATCGGGATGCAAAGAAATCGATATCTGGTGTTCCATATTGCTTTGTAATTTCAGCCAATACTTTGGGGTATAACATGTCTGCCACAGTAGTTAGCTTACCTGGTAGGTAAGTTGCTGACAGAAAAATATGTTTGTGATGATTCTAGATTAGTCCATCTACCACCTGTTCTGGATATGGGTTATTGATAAATGATTGTATTGTATTGTATTGTATTGTATATCTTTATTGTAATTTCCTGAGTATTCACATACCCAGAGGAAACAAAAAAACGTTGCTCAACCAGTGTCCATTCAGTGAGCATTAAAAATAAATAGAAATAAAAATACATATATCATGAACAAATTTAACACTCTACTAAACATTCAACAGGCGTTCCGATCGGCAGCGGCACAACAGTGGCTCTGCTGCAGTGTGTCCAGGTTGGTGGTTGGTGCGCGATACTTTGGCAGGGGGCAAAGTCCGTTTAGCAGTCTTATAGCCTGCGGGAAGAAGCTGAGGAGCATCCTGCTGGTTTTGCAGCTAATGCTCCTGTACCTCTTCCCAGATGGCAGGATGGAGAATATGTGATGCAATGGGTGGTAGGGGTCTTTGATGATGGAGATGGCTCTGCTGATACATCTCTTCCTGTATAAGTCCAGCAGGAAAGGGAGTGGAGCACCAATAATCCTGCTGGCGGTCTTCACTATCCTGTCTAGTTGGTGCCGTTCGTACGCCTTGCAGCTCCCGAACCAGGAAGTGATGCCGTAGGTCAATGTGCTCTCGATTGTCCCCCTATAAAAAGTCCGTAGGTGTGTAGTGGGGAGACCTGCTTTACGTAGTCTTCGGAGAGGGTGTAGTCGCTGCTGGGCTCTCTTGACCAGTGCTGTGGTGTTGGCCGTGGACGTCAGGTCATCTGACAGGTGTAGTCCTAGGAACTTCACGCTGCTGACCCTTTCCACATCAGCTCCATCGATGTGCAGAGGTGTATGGTGTTGTTTCCTGTAACCTGTTACTAAGTACTTAGTAACCTGTTACTAAGTACCGCAGAACTGTGTATAACATCATGTGAGGAATGATTGCACAGAGTAGGTGAATCGAGGACCAGAGGACATAGGTTTAAAATGAAGGATAAAGATTTAATAGGAATCTGAGGCATACCTTTTTCACACAAAGGGTGGGGGGATGTATGGAACATGCTGTCTGAGAAGGTAGTTGAGGCAGGGACTATCCCAAGGTTCATGAAACAGTTAGACAGGTACATGGATAGTACATGGTATCCCTGGAATGGTGGGACTGTCATATGAGGTGAGAAAAAGACTAGGTTGTATTCACTGGAGTTTAGAAGGATGAGGGGATATCTTAGAGAAACATATAAACTTATAAAAGGACTGGACAAGCTAAATGCAGGAAAAATGTTCCCAATGTTGGGCGAGTCCAGAACCAGGGGCCACAGACTTAGAATAAAGGGGAGGTCATTTAAGACTGTGGTGAGAAAAAACTTTTTCACCCAGAGAGTTGTGAATTTATGGAATTCCCTGCCACAGAGGGCAGTGAAGGCCAAGGATGGATTTAAGAGAGTTAGATAGAGCTCTAGGGGCTAGTGGAGTCAAGGGATATAGGGAGAAGACAGGCACGGGTTATTGATAGGGGACGATCAGCCATGATCACAATGAATGGCGGTGCTGGCTTGAAGGGCCGAATGGCCTCCTCCTGCACCTATTTTCTATGTTTCTATGACAGGTTTGGAGGGATATGGACTAAACGTGGGCTGTTGGGACTGAAGCAGCTGGGACATGTTGACGGGCATGGGCAAGCCGTGCCTGTTTCTACACTGTATCACTTTATGACTCTGTAACTAAACTTGATTATATCCCTGACCCAGATTTGCAATGCCAATTTGGGATGTATCCATTAGCCCACGTTATCAAATCAAATCAGCGCACACATGTATTGGGATGAATTTCTGTCCCAGTAAGATTGTACTTTCTGACCATTTACTAAGATGGAAACAATTTGCCTTGTCCCATTTGTTTCAAAAAGTTGTAGTCTGGTATGCGTGAGATAGGCTGATGGAAACCCGTTTAATAATCTTGCAGAAGGAAATTAATTTCCTTTTGGAGGGGCAACAGGGAAAGAAAAGTAGGTTCAATTCGATAACTCTTTCAAAGTTCTTACTCGTTATTGGGCAATAATTTTCAATGTTGTTTAATTTGATGCAGTGTTCTTATTTACACACATTACAAAATATTTTATTTATACTTCTCTTCTGAAAATTTTCTTTTAGTTATAGTTCTTCCTCTAATACTTGGGGTCTTGGACTCTAAGTCCATAATGCCCTGAAAGTGGCAACACTAGTGGAAAGGGTGGTAAAGAAGGCGTATGATATTCATTGGTCAGGGCATTTAGTCAGGAAGTCATGTTGCTGATTTATAGGACTTTGGTTAGGCGGCATTTGGATTATTACATGCAGTTCTGGTCACCCATTACAGGAAGAATGTGGAGGCTTTGGAAAGGATGCAGAGAAGGTTTTCCCGAATGATGCCTGGATTAAGGGATAATAACGACAGGGAGAGATTGGACAGACTTGGATTGTTTGCTCTGGAATGTCAGAGGTTGAGGGAAGGCGTGATAGAAGTATATAAAATTATGAGAAGCATGAGAAGATATGGTAATCAGTCAGAACCTGTTGCTCAGGATAGGAATATCAAATATTAGATCGCATAGCTTTAAGGTGAGAGGGTCAAAGTTTAAAGGAGATGAGCAGGAAAGATTTTTTTCCACAGAGGGTGGAGAGTGCCTGAAGAAGAGTCCTGACCTGAAATGTCATGTATCCATGTTCTTCAGAGATGCTGCCTAATACGCTGAGATACTCCAGCACTCTGTGTCCTTTATAAATAGATTTTTATGGCCTTTTTTGTCCATTTGATACTTTGCCATTAGTCACTATCTTGTGCCAAGCCGAATAAATCCGTATATTTTATGAGCCAGTTGTGACATTTTTATGCTTACTGTGTGGAGTGCTTTAGGGTGTCGTAGTCTGAAACACCTGAGGTGACATTTACACATTTGATGCCTTTGAAAATTGAATTTATTTATACACATTAATGCAAGATTTTTAATTATAAATGCCTGCTAATTGCATTTTACCATTTTAGTGCCTGCTGATGCGCACACAAATAGATACACACACATACACACGTATCTTACTTCAACTCCTCATCCCAATTTCCAGCACATTCACATACATAGTTACTTCCTACAACCCCTTGCAAACATAGTGCCTATAAATGTATAATATAATTGTTGAATAGCCTGCATTAATGCAAAGACTGCCAAGAATAGGCGGGAGATTGGCTCTCTCAAGGGCTGAAGGAGAGGGTCCTTATCCTGCATTAAGTGAGTTCAATAAACATTCTGTGCTCATCTGGGAGGCGTGTGAGCAATCTCTAGTGAGCTCTGCAGCTGCCAGATGAAGTGGCGTCATGAGCCCTTGAAATGACATCGTGAAGTACAAATGGAGGGATGTGCCTGCTATTTTCTGTGACTGCCACACGATACTTGTTTCCTGGACCTGGAAGTTCCATTTCATGTGAGGAAGGCTTCCATTGTAATGTCATTAGTTGAAAATCTGATGCTTATAATAGATAGGTGCAGATTGCTAACACAATTTACTCCAGGTTAGATTTATCTTTTATCTAATTTATGTAGATTATTTTTCAAATTATGTTTTTGTACTAATGTTTTGCATTTGCAGTGTTCTTTCATTTAGAAATGTAATGCATCATTTATGTATAGTTTGTTTTTGTATGTCTGCATGAGTCTGTGTATCCATGATGTTATTGGAAGAAAGATTTATCATTGCACCTGTACCTCACATTGTGCATATGACAATCAACTCGACTCGACTATCATTGATAAAGACAGCACTAGCTAATACAATTTCTAACTAGAGGTGATTTAACTTCTTTGAGTTAACTTAACTTGACTTCTTTGAATCTGAAGAAGGGTGCTCATCCGAAATGTCATCTAATCATTTTCGCCAGAAATGCTATGTTTTTTTTAAATATAAAAAGAAATTCAATTGCTTAGTGCACAAGTTTTTCCTACAAAATAGAATTTCCAGGCCATGAAATGCCAGTTAGTCCTCCGTACCTGTCCCTGCTCTTACAAAACAACTTCTAATTGCTCTCACTCCACTACTCTTTCCTCTTGGCATGTAATTTGTAGCTGGTCTATAGGCAAATGTCTATATAATTAAAAGTCTCATCTTGACCACTTCCTGTCTGCGCTGTATATTGATTTTAGAAAAAATGCTACCCTGTATCACTGTGATTGTTGGCCATCTTACTCACAGTCCTCCTCCGCTGAGCCAGCCCTGCGGATTTTTCCCATTGATGAAAAATAAAAAAGTTATGAGTGTTTAAAAAACCTTGAGATCAACTGATTAGTCCTCTCGCCTGTCAATCACCGTGGTGAAGGTAACGCCCCTTCTGGGGGAGAGGGGGGGGGAGGACTATAAAACCCCGGATGCCTGGACGTGAGTCAGTCACTCTGCAAGGTCACAAGGGAGGGGCCATGACTGTCATTCTAAGCTGTGAATCAACTGAACTGTGTCTCCAATGTACTTGCAATAAATGAGTTGTTAGCCCTTGATGACAATGCCATGAGTTGTTTGGCCTGCTGTCCTGCCTGTGCTTGAAAGTGCAATGCTTAATTGGAAATGAAATGAAATGAAATGACAATGCCATGAGTTATTTGGCCTGCTGCCTTGGCTGTGTTTGAAACGGCAATGCTTTATTAGGTCCGACTGTGTTTGCAAGGAATAAATGCTTTATGTGGTCCGACTGTGTTTGGAAGGATTAAATGTTTTATTAGGTCCGACTGTGTTTGGAAGGAATAAGTGCTTTATTACGTCCAATTGTGTTTGGAAGGAATACATGCTTTAATAGGTCCGACTATGTTTGTAAGGAATAAATGCTTTATTAGGTCTGACTGTGTTTGGAAAGAATAAATGCGTTATTAGGTCTGACTGTGTTTGGAAGGAATAAATGCTTTATTACATCCAACTGTGTTTGGAAGGAATAAATGCTTTATGAGGTCTGACTGTGTTTGAAAGGAATAAATGCTTTATTAGGTCCGACTATGTTTAGTCCAAAAGTCCCGCCCATTTTCTGACTTCCGCTTAGTGGACAGGTCGCGTGATTGCATAATTTCCGGTGAGTGCAGAGGTCATGCTGATTGCGGAAGTGCCGCTGACTGCGGAAGCTCCGCGCTCAACCGTGAGTTGATTCAAGAAAGTTCACCGTCAAATATATGGTTTGTGAGTCAATGTGTGTGAGTGTGAGTGTGAGTGTGTGTGAGTGTGAGTGTGTGTGTGAGTGCATGTGTGTTTGTGTGTGTGAGTGTATGTGTGTGTGTTTGAGTCTCTGTGTTTGTGTGAGTGCATGTGTGTGTGTGAGTCTGTGTGAGTGTGTGTGAGTCTGTGTGAGTGTGTGTGAGTGTATGTGTGTGAGTGCATGTGTGTGTGTGTGAGTGTATGTGTATGTGAGTGTATGGGTGAGTGTATGTGTATTTATCAGTGTGTGTGTGTGTGTGAGAGTGTATGCGTGTGGGTGTAACTGTATGTGTGTGTGAGTGTGTGTGTGAGTGTGTGTGGGTGAGTGTATGTGTGTATTTGCGTGTGTGTGAGTGTATGTGTGCGTGAGTTTATGTGTGTGCGTATGTGTGCATGTGTGAGTGTATGTGTGTGTGAGTGTGTGAGTCTGTGTGTGAATGTATGTGTGAGTGTGTGTGTGAGTGTATATGTGTGTGTGTGTGAGGTGGAAGGTGTGTGAGTGTGTTTGTGTGTGTGTGTGAGTGTATGTGTGCATGTGAGTGTATGTGTGCGTGTGTTTATGTGTGTGTGTGTGTGTGTGTGTGTGTGTGCATGTGTGAGTGTATGGGTGTGTGTGTGTGTGTGTGTGTGTGTGTGTGTGTGTGTGTGTGTGTGTGTGTGTGTGTGTGTGTGTGTGTGTGTGTGTGTGTGTGTGTGTGTGTGTGTGTGTGTGTGTGTGTGTGTGTGTGTGTGTGTGTGTGTGTGTGTGTGTGTGTGTATTGGAATTGGTGGAGAGGTGGAATATTGCATCGGGGGACCAGTCCTCCCGTGTGAAGCTGAGACCCAACGGGTCCCAGTTAGTCTAGTTTCCATTATACGTGGTTATCCAAAGATTGACACAAAATGCTTGAATATCTCAATGGATCAGGCAGCATCTCTGGAGAAAATAGATAGAGGAAGTTTCGTGTCTGTACCTTTTGAAGGGTTGAAATGTCACCTATCCATTTTCTCCAGAGAAGCTGCCTGACCCATTGAGTTACTTCAGCATGTTATATCTATCTTTGGTATTTACCTGAGCATGAAGATCTCATGAGGCCTGATTCCTGATCCCAGAGATGGAACTTTGGTTCAGCAATTCAGTTTAGTTTATTTTAGAGATACAGCGTGAAAGAGGCTCTTCAACCCACCAAGTTTGCATTGACCTGCGATCCCCGCTCACCAGCACTATCCTACTTACTAAGGCCAATTCGCAATTTTTACCAAAGCCAATTAACCTATGTCTTTTAAGTGTGGGAGGAAACCGGAACACCCAGGGAAAACCCGCTTGGTCTTGGGTAGAATGTACTAACTATGTACCTTGACAATACCCATTGTCAGGATCAAACCCGGGACTCTGGCACTGTAAGAGAGCAACTCTACTGCTGCGCAACAGTGCCACCCCATACGCTGGCAAAACAGGTTAGGCATTTTTGCTCACAGTTGGTTGGGTGAAGAGTCTGCCTAAAGGGAAGGGCAGTTTGGCAATATCATCACAATGAGATAACAGGACAGCAGTCTTTCATCAAGTACAGCGATCAGTCACTTAAAAAGTAGAAAATTGAAACTCTGGGTATTAAACTTCAAAATACACTTTCTATTTTTCCATCTGGTACCTTTTTTCCTCATCCTCAAGCTGAACTCTGAAAATCTTTAATATCAGAAGTCATTTTAGTGACACTTTGTCAACTTAACATGTGTGAGCATTCCATTATTATTGATGAGTGCTCATTAGTTGGTTGGCTTGCACTGCTGATGGATCTGAAAAGGGCACTGCTAGGTTTGTACAGGCATATTCCTTCATTGTATGACCAGGAGGCATACACTATTAACCCACTCCCTGTATAAAGGATAATGTGAAGGACACAGGGATGGATTTTTAATCTCTTGGAATTGATTGAAATCCTGGTTGCATAAATATAAGCTGCTCTTCCATATGTCTGATCGACGAATATTAACATCTAAAGAGATAGTGCTGGAGTAAAGCAGCGAGTCAGGCGGCATCTCTGGAGCACACGGATAGGACATTAGGATTTTGAATATTAACATCCAACACGGTGCAAAAGCAATGAGGTCCCCATGTGTATTATTCAATAAAGAAACGTTCTAGAATCACAGAATAAGAATCAGAGAAGGAGAAAGCAAGACGTGTTGTAGCATGATGGGTTACAGAGAAATCAACTAAAAGCTCTCTCTAGATAGTAGAGAAGCACCAGTTTTACTCTAGGGAATATCTTCTACGTTTTAGTTAGTTAGTTTAGTTTTTTATCATATGTACCGAGGTACAATGGAAAGAGTTTTGTTGTGTGCTATCCAGTCAGAGAAAAGACTATAAACGATTAAAATAAAGCCGTTCATGGTGTAGAGGATGAAGTGAATAATGTTTAGTGCAAGATAACGTCCAGTAAAGTCTGATTAAAGATAGTCCGATGGTCTCCAATGAGGTCAGGACTGCTCTCTAGTTGGTGATAGGATAGTTTATTTGCCTGATAACAACTGGAAAGAAAACATCCCTGAATCCGGAGGTGTGTTTTTTCACACTTCTATGCCTCATGTCTGACAGAAGAGGGGAGAAGAGGGAGTATAAAGCTAACAAAACAAATCCTAAATCCAGGAACCTTTTTTAACATGCACTGCATTTAATAAGATAATAATTTTCAAATGAGTAATTCATATGTGAAAAAAGTTCAGCTTATAATACACTACTAATTTTAAATTAGCTAGGCAGTTAGGAAGTCCTAGGATGCTAGGACAAGTGTTACATTCCTGCAGAACCAAATCCCTGCATACGAGTGCCAACATTTGTTTTACAGTTTCCCAGATTCATCATAATTTCTCAGAGCACAAAATCTTTGTCGATTCCTCCTTCATCTCTAGCCAAACGACATAATTATTGCATTTGTTCCAGTCGCTACCAGATAACATGAGCTGCCAAATATCTCAAGATTTTAATTAACAAGGGCCAGTACAAGCAGATTAAATGTCAGATCATTCTTTGTAACTAAACATTGTTTTACTACTCACTTCACAGTTCAAAAGATTCATTTATTGAATTGCATAAAATGCTGTGGCCCTGTATTAACCCTGGTTTTCTAATGATCAAAACTCTGTTGTTACATTTTAATTAAAACAATATTGCCCTCTGGGTATCATCATATTCACTCCAGTGTGGAAAAAAAAATGCCTTTGAGAAAATTAATTTGAGGAAATCGACTGTATATGTTACCAACCCATTTTCTTTTCTTTTCATTTTTAATGTCAACTGACAGAAAGTGCGTGGAAATGTTTGAAGCTCAAATGAATGGATATAAAATGAAAGTCAGACACTTTTATGTTTAAAGGAGTCGATATTAGGATTCAAGTGGTTGATGTATCTGAAGGGTATCACCAGCTCTCCTTCGGAAATTATTCAAAATCAAACAGATTATAATGACTTTAAAAATAAATATTCAATTTATTAGCGACTGTTTTATTCAGAATTCACTGCTGTTTTTCTTTCTGGTTGTGCACATCCTAGGATTTCTCTTAGTTGTGGACAGATGGTGTTGTGGAAATTAATCCACAAAATGTGAATGTAACGTATTCCTCCTGAAGTGGACTGACCTCTCACAGCAGGCTCTTACTGTGAAGCCTCGTGCTGCAGAGCAGTGCTGGAGTCAGTGGAGGTGCAAATTGGAAATTAGACTATAGCACAATAGTTTTGATTTTCTGAGCCCCGCTCACAGCGAGAGAAATCTTTCAAAATCACCCTCAGTGACCTGATCAAACTTTAACAAATGTATCAGTTTAGTAGGAAGTGGCAGGCTGAAGTGAGAGACAGTTTGGAGGTGGGAACCTTCACTTTCATTGGTTCTCTTTTGCAAGGATACTAATTGCTCTTCAGTGAGTTTGCTGGCAAAGCTGGACAACAAGGAGCTG
This sequence comes from Leucoraja erinaceus, assembly GCF_028641065.1. NCBI lineage: Eukaryota > Metazoa > Chordata > Chondrichthyes > Rajiformes > Rajidae > Leucoraja > Leucoraja erinaceus. Next base: position 81,297,437 of record NC_073379.1, read on the forward strand.
CTGATGTTGATTTACACCAAAGATAGAAACTAAAATGCTGGAGTAACTCAGCAGGTCAGGCAGCATCTCTAGAGAAAAAAGATCGGTTTGAAGGGTTGGGACCCTTCAAAATGTCCCAAATCAAAACATCACATATCTATTTTCTCCAGAGATGCTGCCTAACCCGCTGAGTTACTCTAGCATTTTGTGTCTGTCTTTGGACAACGCTAATAATAGATACAATTGCCTCAGGACCAAGAACAAATTACATGCCATGAGGAAAGAGTCGGGGAGTGAGAGCAATTAGAAGTTGTTTTGAAAGAGCAGGGACAACCACAGAGGGCTAACTGACTTATTTCATGGCCTAGAGATTCTATTTCATAGGAAAAACGTGCACTAAGCAATTGAATTTATTTTTATATATAAAACCACAGAAAACTGGGGACTTGCCTAATATGTCATGAAGTCCATGATAGTTCATTTGGATTCTATTTGCATTTGCCATGATAACACCAGAGGCATGAGGATTAATGCCAGCATCTCACTGCCATGATTGTCACAAATGCACAACGAGGAAGGTTTCTCCTTCACAAATCAGAGTTGGCAATGGCTAATTGTGCAGGAGAAACCTTCCTTGCATGGGTTTCAGCATGAGTTAAAGGGAATATGCTGAATCTAGTCTGTCTTGGTTAAATCACATACATAATGTAATTCAACTGTGGCTTCCCATTGAATCTTTTGATCACTTCAATCCTACATTTGCCTCCAGTGTGCCCAATCTTTAGTGCCACAATGACATTTGGTGGCACAATGGCGTGGTAGTTGCTGCTCTACAGCGCCAGAAACCCGGGTTTTTAATCCTGGTTATGGGAGCTGTCTGTGTGGAGTTTGTACGTTCTCCTTGTGATCATGTGTGTTTTACTAGGATGCTCCGCTTTCCCCCCACATTCCAAAGATGTACTGGTTTGCAGATTAATTGGCCTGTAAATTGCCCCTATTGTGTAGTATAGTACTAGTGTACGGGATGATTGCCCGTCAGGGTGGACGCGATGGACCGAAGGGCCTGTTTCCATGCTGCAACTCTGATGCCTAAAGTTTGAAGATCTAATGCACATTTCCAGTTCTCAATCATGAATGCTCATGATCCCAAATAATTTGTCTCAACTCTGATTGTAACTTTTAATTTAAGTAATACCAATATTCTCCTTTTGAATCTAGTACAAAATAACTTAGTGCCAATAGACAATAGACAATAGGTGCAGGAGTAGCCCATTTGGCCCTTCGAGCCAGCACTGCCATTCAATGTGGTCATGGCTGATCATCCCCAATCAGTACCCCGTTTCTGCCTTCTCCCCATATCCCCCAACTCTGCTGTTTTTAAGAGCCCTATCTAGCTCTCTCTTGAAAGCATCCAGAGAACCTGCCTCCACCTGAGGCAGAGAATTCCACAAACTCACCACTCTCTGTGAGAAAAAGTGTTTCTTCGTCTCCATTCTAAATGGCTTACCCCTTATTCTTAAAATGTGGCCCCTGGTTCTGGACTCCCCCAATATCGGGAACATGTTTCCTGCCTCTAGCGTGACCAAGCCCTTAACAGTCTTATATGTTTTAATGAGATACCCTCTCATCCTTCTAAACTCCAGAGTGTCCAAGCCCAGCTGCTCCATTCTCTCAGCATATGACAGTCCTGCCATCCTGGGAATTAACCTTGTAAACCTACGCTGCACTCCCTCAATAGCAAGAATGACCTTCCTCAAATTAGGGGACCAAAACTGCACACAATACTCCAGGTGTGGTCTCACTAGGGCTCTGTACAACTGCACAAGGACCTCTTTGCTCCTATATTCGATTCCTTTTGTTATAAAGGCCAACATGCCATTCACTTTCTTCACTGCCGCTGAACCTGCATGCTTACTTTCATAGACTGATGTACAAGGACCCCCAGATCCCGTTGTACTTCCCCTTTACCCAACTTGATGCCATTTAGATAGTAATCTGCCAATGTAGACATGATTTTCTTATGTAGATTTTAATAGCTGGTGCCTGTCTAACCTAATATCTTAACACTTCATCATATTCCTGTATCCCAATGAGTTGGTTGCACGATTTTTACTGCGGGAATCAACCAGAAAATAACCACAATATCAGCATCTTGTCAGCGGGATTTACAACATCATTTCTGAAGCTCTTCTCACATACAAAAATGCATTGCACAATTTTATATGGTTGGGAGAACTGACCAAACTGAAACCCAAGGAGAATCTTGATGGGGGAAGAAAGAAAGGCAGTGATTAAATCACAGTTAAAAAGAAGGGTTCTCAGAAAGCATTAGAGAGCAGAAATTACGACGACAAAGGAGAAAGGCGCAGGTGTTTTCTTACCAGTACCAAGGGAAGGGGCAAACCTAATGTACAAATCATATAATTAATAGTAAACATGATTAATAAATATCTGGAACCTCGATCTTTAATTAAAATAATAAACTAATATCATTCTTAGAACAGCAGACAAAGGAAACCAGTGTTTTGGAGGCCTGTCCATCAACCTCCATGCAGCCTATTTTCATGGCTTTAGAGAATGACAGTCGTTAATTCCTCTGCAAGCTGGTGCGGGTTGGGAAAGACTCAGCACCACACTGATTAGTGCAGTGAAAGAGACAAGATCTGTTGTTGTACAAAATAATAACAGACACTGGTCTAGCCCTGGACATAGCATGGGGCATTGTGCTAATCGGTAGCTTCCCTATGACATAATTAGAGGGAAATTAATTAGTGACTTCATGCATGATTGACCAATCTTTATGATGTTGAGAGAAGGACTTTTCGGGGATTTGTTATCTTCTTTATCCTTTTAACATCTTTTTTTCCCCATAAAATACTAAATTTATTTGAGAAGAACGGAGGCAGCATGCATGACTAAGACTTGTAGCTTCTATACTCCACTAATCTTCCACTAATACATTCTGTTCAATTAATAGGCTTCGCTTATAACAGCACTGCCAACTGTCCAGTCTTCCATGGTTTATTTTCTGTCGGGATAGAGTGGATTTGAGTGAAGTGACAATATTAGGGAAAATATAATTTCTGACAATTGTGTTCTCGAGGATAGATGGAATAAGGGGAATTTTATGCCAAAAGAATAAATGGATTATAGTTGAATTCAATGCAGAAATACTTAAAATCTTAGTGCCTAAATCACCTTGAAATTTCCTGTATCTATTTTTAAATTAAGGCAAAATGGGCTGTAAATTTGAATCATTTTCCAAGAAACTATTGCTTAATCATTATCATTAGTTCAAGGCGCACTCAAGAGCTGTGAGCACATTAATCCAGTCTGGCACCAAGTCCTGCGCCAGACTCCGTGTACTGTGTTGTTCAAAGTGCGTTCTTTTGGATGAGATGTTTGTCTTCTCAAGTAGGCTTAAATTATCTTATGACATTGCTTTAAACAGAAGCAGAAGAATTATGTCTGGCGTTCTGACCATTGATTTTCCCTCGAATGTCAATGTAAACAAATTATCAGGATGCAATTCCATTGTGTTTTGGGGAGAAAATGCTGTGCAGAAATTAGCAGCTGCATTTTGCCTCGATGCAGCAATGACAACAGCAAAAGGAAAACATAAATGATTTGCAATTTCCTGAAGTTATGGTGCACATCTTAGTCATTTTCTGCCTGCACCGTTACATTCTAATAATGGATCTAGTTAGCCAAAAGCCGAGGGACTGAGACAAAAACTAGCAGCTGGAGAAGGGAAAGGACAGGAGTTCATAAGGTCATAAGTGACAGGAGCAGAATTAGGACTTTCGGTCCATCAAGTCTACTCTGCCATTCAATCATGGCTGATTTATCTTTCCCTCTCAACCCCATTCTCCTGGCTTCTCCCTATAACCCCTGACGCCCGTACTAATCAAGAATGTTATTCTAATCTTAAGAAACTGGGTTACAATTTCTGCTGGAATGACAGAACACATCAGAAAATCAAGATCAATGCAGCTTTACAAAAAAAGTGACAATCATAAAATTTCCATGAGTAAGAATTTAAGAATAAGATTTCTTGTACACAAAAGGTTGTACAAATTTCAAATTCTTTGCCCGTAGAACAATCATTGCTAATATAATCAAAGCTTTGAAATAAATAGATTTATGTTAAGAAGGGCCATCAAGAAATATGGAACTAAGGCAGGTAAGTGGGCCTGAACTATAGATCACAAGGATCTAACCGAGTGTACAATGGAGAATGTTCCTTTACCTCTCCTCCTATTGAACTAATATTTCCTGTAAGGTGCAAGTTTGTGTTATCATTGATTGATGATTTAATTGTTCTCAACAATGAAATGATCATAAATCACAGTCTCTGCCAAGAGCTGACTAGATTTTTTGCTTGTCAGTATGTGATGAAATGAAGAGGGAGGAGCTATCTGATGTAAGATCAGAGTGCCATGATTTATAAAGTGGTTCTAGTAAAATTATTTGACCTGGGACTTCTTAAATGGATAATAAACACTTAAGTCAATTTATTCTTCAGTAATAAGAAGACTCTTCCATTCAAATCTACATGGATCCATTTTATCAGATGAAAATGTACAACATCAAGCAAAACACACCAAGTGTCAACTTTCAATTCGTAGCAATATTTTATGGCGGTTTGCATTTCTTGGATAGCATTTGAACTACGATGAGCGTATTCACTGATGTCTGGAATTGATACTATTTGCAAACTAAAACACGTATTATCTGAACGCTAGCTATAGAATAGTTCTGAAAGGGTAGGAACTCCATTTTCAATAATCTCCTGGAGGCAGCACCACAAGCAATGTAACAATCTGTTCAGTCCAGTGAAGAATGGCTAATGCAAAGAGGATTACCGTTTCTGGTGGAATGACAGAACACATCAAAATATCGGGATCAGTGCAGCTTTGAAAAGAAAAAGCGACAGTCATAGTATTTCCAAGAATAATCTATCACCCAACTGATATTCCCCTCAAAGACACAGGTGACATTGTGGAAAATATCTGGTAAGTACATTTTATATCACTTTAGAAATAGCATAGTGCTCGAGACTGTGCTGTAAGGTTTTAATGGAAATTCCTTTAGGCTATTCTGGACTGTTGGACCATATGTAACGCTGCACAGGGAATGACAAATTTGAAGTGACTTGAATGGGTGGACCTTAACTAAGTGCCCTGTGATTCCACAATGCATTATTTTTGCATGGCAAAAAAAATGCTGAAAACATAGAAGTATAGAAAATAGGTGCAGGAGGAGGCCGTTTGGTCCCTTCAAGCCAGTACCGCCATTCATTGTGATCATCCACAATCAGTAACCCGTGCCTGCCTTCTCCCCAAATCCCTTGATTCCGCTAGCCCCAAGAGCTCTATCTAACTCTCTTTTATATTCATCCAATTCATCATTGCATTTTTCCATTAAGAAATTTCTGTCTCAACAACATTAAGAGGGAGTGCTATATTTAAGAGGGAGTTAGATGTGGCCCTTGTGGCTAGAGGGATCAGGGGGTATGGAGATAAGGCAGGTACGGGATACTGAGTTGGATGATCAGCCATGATCATATTGAATGGTGGTGCAGGCTCGAAGGGCTGAATGGCCTACTCCTGCACCTATTTTCTATGTTTCTATGTTTCTATTATGCTCAAATAAAATGGCTAACGGAATTGTGATTAGTTTTGCCATGCAATACTTTCCTAAACACTTCCATCCTAGTTTTTCCTGAACAGCTGTTCCTGAACCCGATGGGGTGGGATTTCAGGCTTCTATACCTCCTCTCCATGGGTAATATCAAGAAGAGGGGATGGCCTGGATAGAGGGGATGATTTACAGTGCATTCAGAAAGTATTCAGACCCCTTCACTTTTTCCCCATTTTGTTATGTTATAGCCTTATTCTAAAATGGATTAAATTCATTTTTTTATCATCAATCTACACACAATACCCCATAATATGAAAGTGAAAACAGGTGTTTAGAAACATTTGCAAAGTAATTAAAGAGAAATAACTGAATTATCACATTTACATAAGTATTCAGACCCTTTATTCAGTACTTTGTTGAGGCACCTTTGGCAGCAATTACAGCCTCAAGTCTCCTTGGGTATGACATTACAAGCTTGGCACACCCTGTATTCGGGTAATTTCTCCCATTCTACTCTGCAGATCCTCTCAAGCTCTGCCAGGTTGGATGGGGAGCGTTGATGCACAGTTATTTTCAGGTCCCTCCAAAGATGTTCGATCGGGTTCAATTCCAGGCTCTGGCTGGGCCATACAAGGCCAGTCACAGACTTGTCATGAAGCCACTCCTGCATTATCCTGGCTGTGTGCTTAGGGTCATTGTCCTGTTGGAAGATGAACTTCCACCCCAGTTTGAACGCTCTGGAGCAGGCTTTCATCAAGGATCTCTCGGTACATTGCTCTGTTCATCTTTCCCTCGATCCTGATCTCGATCCGGAATGATCCCAGTTCCTGCCGCTGAAAAACATCGTCACAGCATGATGCTGCCACCACCATGCTTCACCGTAGGTATGGTATTGGCCAGGTGATGAGCGGTGCCTGGTTTCCTCCAGACGTGATGCATGGCATTCATGCCGAAGAGTTCAATCTCGGTTTCATCAGATCAGAGAATCTTGTTTCTCATGCCTTTTGGCCAACTCCAAGCGGGCTGTCATGTGCCTTTTACTGAGGAGTGGCTTTCGTCTGGCCACTCTACCATAATGGCCTGATTGATGGAGTGCTGCAGATATAGTTCTCCTTCTGGAAGGTTCTCCCATCTCCACAGAGGAACTCTGGAGCTCTGTAAGAGTGACCATTGGGCTCAAGGTCATCTCCCTGACCAAGACCCTTCTCACCCGATTGGTCAGTTTGGCTGGGCGGCCAGTTCTATGAAGAGTCCTGGTGGTTCCAAAGTTCTTCCATTTAAGAAGGACGGAGGCCATGGGACCTGTAATGCTGCAGAAATTATTTCATACCCTTCCCCAGATCTGTGTCTCAACACAATCCTGTCTCGGAGGTCTAAGACAAATTCCATCATGGCTTGGTTTTTGCTCCGTCAACTGTGGGACCTTATATAAACAGGTGTGTGCCTTCAATGTCCAATCAATTTAATTTACCACTGGTAGACTCCAATGAGTTGTAGAAACATCTCAAGGATAATCAATTGAAATAGGATGAACCTAAGCTCAATTCTGAGTGTCATAGCAAAGGGTCTGAAAACTTATGTAAATGTGATATTTCCTTTTAATTACTTCGCAAAAATTTCTAAACACCTGTTTTCACTTCTTTATTCTGGGGTATTGTGTGTAGATTGATGAAAAAAAAGGATTTAATCAATTTTAAAGTAAGGCTGTCACGTAACAAATTGTGGAGAAAGTGATGGATGCTGCCTTCTTGAGGCAGCACCCCATGCAGATGTTTTTGATTGTATAGAGAGCTGTGCCTGTGATATACTGGGATGATTGCACCACTCTCTGCAGCCTCTTGCATTCCTGCTCATTGGAATTGCCATACCATGTCACAATGCATTTCCTGAATAGATATTTTTTACACCGCATCTGTAAAGGCTTGTTAGAGTATTCACTGAAGTTCAAGTTCAAGTTCAAGTGAGTTTATTGTCATGTGTCCCTGTGTAGGACAATGGAATTCTTGCTTTGCTGTGTGCTTTGCACACAGAAAATAGTAGGCATTTACTACAAAACAGATAAATGTGTCCATATACCATGATATAAATATATACATGAATAAATAAACTGGTAAAGTGCAAATAACAGAAAGTGGTTATTAATAATCAGAGTTTTGGCCGAGCCAGGTTTAATAGCCTGATGGCTGTGGGGAAGTAGCTATTCCTGAACCTGGTTGTTGCAGTCTTCAGGCTCCTGTACCTTCTACCTGAAGGTAGCAGGGAGATGAGTGTGTGGCCAGGATGGTGTGGGTCTTTGATGATACTGCCAGCCTTTTTGAGGCAGCGACTGCGATAAATCCCCTCGATGGAAGGAAGGTCAGTTTACCTCGATGGAAGGAAGGTCAGAGACGATGATGGACTGGGCAATGTTTACTACTTTTTGTAGTCTTTTCCTCTCCAGGGCACTCAAATTGCCGAACCAAGCCACGATGCATCCGGTCAGCATGCTCTCTACTGTGCACCTGTAGAAGTTAGAGAGAGTCTTCCTTGACAAACCGACTCTCCGTAATCTTCTCAGGAAGTAGAGGCGCTGATGAGCTTTTATGATAATTGCGTTAGTGTTCTCGGACCAGGAAAGATCTTCAGAGATGTGCACGCCCAGGAATTTCAAGTTCTTGACCCTTTCAACCATCGACCCATTGATATAGATGGGGCTGTGGGTCCCCCTCCTACTCCTTCCAAAGTCCACAATCAGTTCCTTGGTTTTGCTGGTGTTGAGGGCCAGGTTATTGCGCTGGCACCATATGGACAGTTGCTCGATTTCTCTTCTGTACTCTGACTCATTCCCATCAGTGATACGCCCCACAATAGTGGTGTCGCCACCGCACTGTGGTTTGCTACGCAGTCATGGGTATAGAGTGAGTACAGCAGCGGGCTGAGCATGCAGCCTTGAGGTGCTCCCGTGCTGATTGTTATCGAGGCTGACACATTTCCACCAATACGAACAGACTGTGGTCTGTGGATGAGGAAGTCGAGGATCCAGTTGCAGAGGGATGCGCAGAGACCCAGTTCTGCGAGTTTGGTAACCAGTTTGGAGGGGATGATTGTGTTAAATGCCGAGCTGTAATTAATGAATAACAGCCTGACATATGAGTTTTTGTTGGGCAAGTGGTCCAGTGCGGAGTGGAGGGCCAGCGATATTGCATCCACCGTTGATCTGTTGTGGCAGTACGCGAACTGCAGTGGGTCCAGGTTTTTGTCGAGGCAGGAGTTGATTTGCTCCATGATCAACCTCTCAAAGCACTTCATCACCACCGGCGTTAGTGCCACTGGTCGATAGTCATTGAGGCACGTCACCTTACTTTTCTTGGGCACTGGTATAACTGATGCCCTTTTAAAGCAGGTGTGGACCTCAGACCTCAGAAGTGAGAGGTTGAAAATGTCCGTAAAAACTCCCTCCAGTTGGTCCGCACAGGTTTTTAGAACACGACCGGGTATACCATCAGGACCAGGTGCTTTTCGGGGGTTCACCCCTCTGAAGGATTTCCTGACATCGGCCTCTGTGACTGAGACTGAAATGCCATCACAGCGAATGGGGGATCGGGAAGGCACATCAGTATTCTCCCTGTCAAAGCGTGCGTAAAATGCATTGAGCTCGTCAGGGAGTGAAGTACCCAAACTGTTTGAATTTCTAAGAAAGTAGAGCTGCTGGTTAAACCTTTTTGTGCATACTCTAAGTGCTGGGTTCAGTACAGGTCATATGAGATGTTACTACCCTGAAATTTAGACCTGCTAACTGTTTCCATTGCTAACCCACCAATGAAACTGAGCTGTAGTCAATGAACAGCAATCTGACCTGCGTTCCTGGTGTCCAGATGGTCCAGAGAAGTGAGGAAAATCAATGAGATTGGTGACAAAATCCACTTCACTGAATAACTATTGGAATTATGATAATTAAAAAAAAAGTTCTATAAAGCTGTGTTTTATTTCTTTATTTACAGTAAGAATAATTTAATAGAAACCCCCAGATATGTTGTTGATCCAATGTTTGTGATGTATAATATGTTATATAGAGCTGGTTGTTTGGAATTTTCCTCCCCTTCACTTGTATTAGTGTTAGCTTAAAAAAATCTTCTATAGGCAAATGGGGCATCTGCCAATGAAGTGGAGTGACCTCCCCCCAAGAAAACATATCTATCAAGTCTTTAGCAAATGCCCCTTCAATTTACAAGGCGCGAACAAAGAATACTATAATGAAACGGCATATATAATTTATAGATAGTATGAAGATACGGAGTAACAGTTAAAGAAAGTTCAACTTCTATCGCAGACAAACTCCTAAATAGAAAAAGACCCCTAAAAAAGAGGAACTGCACGTCCTAGTATTTTCCATGTTTAATCATTACTTTTGGCTTTCTTTCATGATAACATTCAACTACAAAATCTGACCACCTACATCTTAATGTCTAGGTTCCTTTTACCTCTCACCATACCACATGTTACAACTTAAACTTCCTGAAAATTGTTTTGCAATCCCTGCCATGTAACTGGGTGCATGCCCAATGCTAACAACAAAAATAACAGTATCATGTTGCTGGTCCAAAGGATAGTACAACTGATCAGTCATATTGCAGATGCTGGAAATCTGAAATAAATTTGAACAATTTGGAAATGCTCAACAGTCCACACAGAGCCTGTGAGGTGAGATATTGAGTTAATTCATTGCAATATTGGAAATGAGAAAGGATGGAAATTGATGAACAGTACAGCACAAGACCAGGCCCTTTGGGCCACAATGTCAAATAAGATGCCAAGACAATCTCTTCTATAACTGCACATATCCATATGCCTATCCAAAAGCCTCTTACTGTAAATGCTACTATTGTGTCTGCTGTAATGACCAACCCTGGAAGCGTGTTCCAGGCTCTCACCACCCTCTGTATAAAAAAGGTTCACTGCACAACTTTGCCCCTCTCACCTTAAAGCTATGCCCTCTAGTATTTATCCATTCTGGGAAAAAACAATTCTGTGTCCATCTCTGGGAAAAAACATGCGCCTCGTGTTAGTTGTATGTTCTGTTGTTCTGCCTGTTTTATGATGTCTTGCTTGTTTTCTTTTTTCTGTACAGCACTTTGGTCAGCTTTGGTTGTTTTTAAGGTGCTTAACAAATAAAGTTATTATTATTATTATTATCTTATCTGTGTCTCTCATCATTTTATATATTTCTATCAGCTTTCCCTTTAATCTCCAGCATTCCAGAGAAAACAAACCAAGTCTGTCTAACCTTTCTCTGTCACCCATATCCCCTAATTCTGGTAAATCTGCAGAAACAAGGAACTGCAGATTTTGGTTCACACAACATGCGGGAGTAACTCAGTGGGTCAGGCAGCATCTGTGGAGAACGTGGATGACGTTTTGGATTGGGACCCTTCTCATTATTGATGTTTCAGATAAGATATGACAGAGAAGGTACAGAGGTACAGGGTAGAATTCTTAGCGTTAGAATATAATAGACGGACTATAGAGATGTTAGAACTGTAAAAAGTCTGAAATTTGACGTTATTTGGCTTATTTCCTTTTTAATAAAGACTGTTTTCAGAGCATGCTGGATCCTTCAACAAATGTGTGCGCCTCAGAATTAACCACCATCTTATCTTTTAACCCTGAGTTGCTTGATTATTTACTCCCTGGGAAACTCAGCCACTAAAAGAATGCAAGGACAGGTGATAAATGCTTTTCCTGTTGCATGCTGGATTCAACTTATCCACCTCACCTAATGCCCATTATAGCATGTCTAGATCTTATATCAAAATCACATTAATAATTTATTACCTAAGTATGTTTTGCAACATATGACGAATTTCATTTGCCAAGTCAGTCATACAAATAAAAAGCAACAGAATACACAAAACACATTTTAACATAAACATCCAGCATAGTGACTCCTCCACATTCCTCACTGTGGTGGAAGGCGATAAAAAGTTCAATCTCTTCCCTTTGCTCTCCCGTGGTCATGGGCCTCGAGCCCTCCGTTGACGGGATGATCTTGATTCCCGTAGCCGGTGGCGTTTTGGGCCCTCTGCGTCGGGGCGATCCAGCTCCTGCATTGGGGGGATGTCAGCTCCCTTGTGCCGGGCGATCAAACCCCGCGTCGGGGCTGGTCGAGCTTCTGCGTTTGACTAGCCTCTCCCGAATACGAGCTCTTGATGGTAAGTCCGCAGCTCCATCGATGGTCGGCTGCAGAGCGACCAGAAACGTTCCCCGTCTCATGCACTAAGAATGAAAAGAAGACGAAAAAACAAACAGACCGTTGGCAGGGTTGCCAATCGTTCGGCTCCGCTGGTGGTCAATGCTTATATATTGTATTGTTTGTTATCTGGCTTGAGGCAATGCCATCGGCACTTTACTAAGTCTCCAATTGCATTTTATAACAAGCTGAATTGTAAAATTATTTGAAATTAATTTGATTTTCTTTGTATCCTGGATAATGTCCTACCAGTGCATGGCTAATTTTTGTTTGTCATACATTCTAATTTACTCATTTATTTAATCCGATCCAATGATTATTTCAGTACTTTGCCTACTGAGATGGTGTAAATAATTAATTTGCTAGGTACTGTTCCCTGGAGGTTAACTTGCTTTCCTTCTATACAGTGTCTTTTTTAGATTGATAAAAAAAAAAATCCTGATGCAATTTTAAATACAAACCATAAAAATATTATCATAAAATTCAGAATTTATACACTACAACACTCACTGTTGAAATTTAGCATATAATCTGGCTCCGAGTTAAATCTTATGTAATATACAATATTCATCAGGATGTTGATTTGATCTGTGTCCGTCCGTGAAGACCCAACTTGAAACATTTTTCGAAGGAAGAAACTGCACATGCTGGTTTAAACCGAATATAGACACAAAATGCTGGAGTAACTCAGCAGGACAGGTAGCATTTCTGGAGAGAAGGAATTAGTGACATTTTGGGTCGAGACAATTCGTCCGACTGAGAGTCAGGGGAGGGGGAGATACAGAAATAAGGAAGTGTACATTTTCATTTGATTCATCTGAGACCTTCTGGTATGCCACTAAATTGGTTGGGCTCGACAAAGAGTCCCAGAGTTTAATAATTTGCAGTATTTTATTTCTCTTTGAGTGATCTCTTCATATTTTGTACAACCTATTACAGGCATAGATTGTACATTAAAATTGTACAAGGCATTGGTGAGACCAATTCTGGAGTATGGTGTACAATTTTGGTCGCCCAATTATAGGAAGGATGTCAACAAAATAGAGAGAATACAGAGGAGATTTACTAGAATGTTGCTTGGGTTTCAGCAACTAAGTTACAGAGAAAGGTTGAACACGTTAGGTCTTTATTCTTTGGAGCGCAGAAGGTTAAGGGGGGACTTGATAGAGGTCTTTAAAATGATGAGAGGGATAGACAGAGTTGACGTGGGTAAGCTTTTCCCATTGAGAGTAGGGAAGATTCAAACAAGAGGACATGATTTCAGAATTAAGGGACACAAGTTTAGGGGTAACATGAGAGTGGTAGCTGTGCGGAATGAGCTTCCAGTGGAAGTGGTGGAGGCAGGTTTGATTTTATCATTTAAAAATAAATTGGATAGTTATATGGATGGGAAAGGAATGGAGGGTTATGATCTGAGTGCAGGTAGATGGGACTAGGGGGAAATAAGTGTTCGGCACGGACTTGTAGGGCTGAGATGGCCTGTTTCCGTGCTGTAATTGTTATATGGTTATATGGTTATATGGTTATGTCAGTTATGTAATAGATCCCAGAATCACGAAATAAGATAATTTTTTTTAAGATTCTAAGAATTAATTGAAAGATGCAGCATAGAAACAGGCCCTTGGGCCAACTGAGTCCATGCCGACCATTGTTCATAGTAGTTCTATGTTGTCCTATTTTCACGTCCACTCCCTACACACTAGGGGCAATTTATAGAGGTCAATTACCCAACAATCCGCATGCCTTTGGAACCTCTTTGGGAATACCTTAGCATAACTCCAATAAACAGCCTTGGGTGTGCTTGAACATGTATTTAACTTGAGGCAGAGCAATATTTAGCCTATTGCCCCTGGCCTCATTTTCAGAGTGCCTTGGTGCCTGTCTTATTTACTTCCTTATTGGTCAGCAGAATTTCCACTCTTCCAGGCCCCTCTCCAAATCATGGCAGTTTCACTTGCAGCACAGTTTTCAACCTTCACAGATTGGAAAATTAATTTATTTACATACTCACAGAACAACTAGCTTTTAGCCTATTGCCATGGAAACCAGGTTTTATGAAGAACTTTCTCCTCAATTTATAACTTACTGTGACCTGAAACACAGGACTGACACAGGTGTTTTCAAACCTTTCCCTATGGAGATCAAGATCAGTCACATTTCTCTTCCCAGACTACGAACCATTCCAGGATGCAGTTGCTCATGAAAGTCTCCATCTCATCTCACTGTGGCTGCAATAGGGAGGTCATCCAAGCTCCATGCAAAAGGACATGGATCTGTGTTGGGTCCACTGTTGTTTGTCATGTACATCAATGATCTGGATGATGGTGTGATAAATTGGATTAGTAAGTATGCAGATGATACTAAGATAGGTGGTGTTGTGGATAATGAAGTAGATTTTCAAAGTCTACAGAGAGATTTAGGCCATTTGGAAGAGTGGGCTAAAAGATGGCAGATGGAGTTTAATGCTGATAAGTGTGAGGTGCTACATCTGGCAGGACAAATCTAAATAGGACGTACATGGTAAATGGTAGTGAATTGAGGAATGCAGTTGAACAGAGGGATCTAGGAATAACTGTGCACAGTTCCCTGAAGGTGGAATCTCATGTAGATAGGGTGGTAAAGAAAGCTTTTAGTGTGCTGGCCTTTATAAATCAGAGCATTGAGTATAGAAATTGGGATGTGATGTTAAAATTGTACAATGCATTGGTGAGGCCAATTCTGGAGTATGGTGTACAATTTTGGTCGCCTAATTAATATAGGAAGCCTCCTGATGGTTTTTACCACCGTTACATCCTCAATACATTTGTTGACGTATGCGATGACGGATTCTGTATATCTTGGAGGTTGATGCCACTGTCGTCTGTTTGCTGCCTCTCTGAAAGATGGCCCACTGTGTGTTTTCAAAACAGTCCTGTAGTGCTGCCGTTGTCCCTGTGGCCATTTCTGACATCTTTGACCGTTAGTCAACAAAATAGAGAGAATACAGAGGAGATTTACAAGAATGTTGCCTGGGTTTCAGCAACTAAGTTACAGAGAAAGGTTGAACAAGTTAGGTCTTTATTCTTTGGAGTGCAGAAGGTTAAGGGGGGCCAATAGAGGATAATGTCCCCGTGGATAAGCTTTTCCCACTGAGAGTAAGGAAGATTCAAACAAGAGGACATGGCTTGAGAATTAAGGGACAGAAGTTTAGGGGTAACATGAGGGGGAACCTCTTTGCTCAGAGAGTGGTAGCTGTGTGGAATGAGCTTCCAGTGAAGGTGGTGGAGGCAGGTTCAATTTTATCATTTAAAAATAAATTGGATAGTTATATAGACGGGAAAGGAATGGAGGCTTATGGTCTGAGTGCAGGTAGATGGGACTAGGGGAGAATATGTGTTTGGCACGGACTTGTAGGGCCGAGATGGCCTGTTTCCGTGCTGTAATTGTTATCTGGTTATATGGCATTGCAGGAGCAGACACAGTGGATGTGAATATTTGTTGCAATTGCAGACTTTCCAAAAGATCAGGAATTCACACAATATTATTCAGGTATTCACACAATATCATTGATGGGTTTGATCGCCCGGCACGGGGAACTGAGATCCCCCCGATGCGGGAGCTTGATCACCCCGTTGCGGAGAGCTTAACCGCCGGCTGCGGGAGCCAAGATCGCCCCGACAATGGAAAGTTCGAGTGGTCTGACCGCGGGAGAACAAAGAAGGGAAGATGATTTAACTTTTTTTGCCTTCCATCACAGTGAGGATGTGGGGGAGTTGCTGTGGTGGATGCTCATGGTAAACATTTATTTGGGTTTCTTGTTGCTCTTTATTGGTATGACTGTATGGCAAATGAAATTCCTCGTATGTTGCAAAACATGCGTCTAATAAAGTACCATTATGATTACGATTATGATTATGATTAATCTGAAATACTTCCTTGTAAAGGGACTGTTTGTGGTATGTCCCTTTAAGACCTTTCTGCACATGAATAGATTCCTGGCAAAAATCCCTTCCACAGCTGACTGAAGAGATTTTACTTGCAGCTGCAAGAGCCTGCAATAGGTTAATAAAGTATGTTCTTTTGAAACTGACAGAACTCAGTACCATGCAAAAGAAACCACACCATTGTGGAAATTGTGGGGCATGTACAAATAGTGATGATTTGATGCACAACCTTTTTATTATAATGGGAGCTTCATCTGGGTGCTCCGGTATCCTCCTATATCTCAAAGACATGGGGGTCTGTAGGGTAATTACCATCTGCAAATTGCCCCTAATATGTAGGAACAGTAGGATAACATAGAACTAATATGGGTGATCAAAAATCTGAGTGGACTCGGTGAGCCAAAAGGGACTGTTTCCATGTTGCGACTCAAAACTAAACTAAAGATAATAAGCTGTAGGGAACTATTTGTACAATGTGATATGACTGTTGTATCAGCCATTGATGTTAGTTAAGTGTTGATTGGTTTCAATAAAAAGTTATGTTAAGTGCAGCTCCATTCTGGTTATTTGTCCTACTGAAAAGCAACAAAAAACTGACAACGCTAATTTCTGAGTTGCTTCTCTGTTTCACTTGACCCCATTTGAGATTGTTAAAACTCAATCATCAATTTGACATATTAATATTGTAAATATTAAAATTTGAAGTTATATCCAATTATATGGACTTCCAGAGAATTAAAATGATGTCAGATGTTGGTATGGAATATAAAGCAGGTGGTTTTCTAACCAATGTCACATTAGATGTTAAAGTCTGCATTTACATTGCTCCAAACCTCATATCTCAGAAAGCAGCTTGTGAGTAACTGAGTTCAGATGGCAGGATGGAATCCAGCCAGATCCCCTTCTGATTAAATTAATAAGAGAGGGCAGAAGCAAGCTTTGCTCTTGAGTTGCATTGGGTCTCACATCATCCACTAATTTAGTGTTAATCAGAGAGATTGATTTCTATGATTCCAAAATGTTGTCATTGCTGGAGAATTACACAAGTGTAATTATAGCCCTTCATCGTCAGTTTAATTGATCTGATGCATTTTCCTTCGTATCAGCAATATGTTTCTGTTCTTTTTTATAGTTGATATTGGGTTTGAATGCCAGTGAGGCCATTTGCAAAAATGATCATTACAATCATGCCACTGAGTTTACCTTCAGCATTTGAAAATCATGAGGTGATGCAGAAGAGAAAGGTGCTATTCTGTTTGTTGCACCTACAAAATCACTTGCGGAGCACAGAACACAGCATAGCACAGGAACAGGCCCTTTGGCCCATAAGGTCTGTGCCGAACATGATGCCAGCAAACCTGATCTCATCTGCCTGCACATGACCCATATCCCCCATACCTTGCATATCCATGTGCCTATCTAAAAACCTTTTAAACACCACTATCATATCTGCTTCCATACTCATGGCAGAACGTGCCAAACACCAACCACCTCATGTGTAAAATAACGTGCCCCAAATATCTCTTTTAAACGTTACCTCCCTCGTCTTAAATCTATGCTCTCTAGTTTGTGATATTTCCATGTGACTGTCTATCATATCTACTACTCTCATAATTTGATATACTTTTATCAAGCCTCTCCCCATCCTCCATCATTCTTGGGAAAACAATTCAAGTTTACCTAATCTCTCCTTATAACTAATACTCGCTAATTCAGGCATCATTCAGGTAAATCTCTTTTGCACCCTATCCAAATTTCCCAAAACATTCCTGTATTGGGGTGACCAGAATTGCACACACTGCTTCAAATGCATCATCTATATTACTAAAAGTCTGTTCTTGACCCGTTTTGGCGATCTGTGCTGCGATTTCCGAGAGAACGCCGCCACCTACGGCCGTTATTTTTGGCCACCACACTCAGAGCCCCCCTCTGCCACATGTGTGCTGAGGATTTTACCAGTCGATGAAAAATGACAGAGATGTTAATGATTTTACAAAATTCCCCATTCTCTCTGCTGCCCCCGCTGGCGGCAGGGGGGATGGACTATAAAACCAGGAAGTGGTATGCCTCAATTAGTCTGTAAGCTGGAGGAAGGCAGAGGGTCACATTTCTCTGAGCTGTGAATAATACTGAACACATGTGCACACAACTGTGAGTAAGTACCCTTAATGTGGTTTGAAAATGAAAATATGGTTAAAGTAAAAAAAGCACTGCCTGCAAATGGCTGTATGGGGGGTTTGGGTTGAAATAAACCCCCCATACATGGTTGTATGGGGGGTTTGGGTTGAAATAAACCCCCTTCTCCTCTCCCCCTCCTCTCCTCTCCCCCCCCCCCTCTCCCCCCCCCCCTCTCTCTCCCCTCTCCCTCTCCCCCCCCCCCCTCCCCCTCCCCCCTCCCCCCCTCCCCTCCCCCTCCCCCCTCCCCCCCCCTCTCCTCTCCCCCCCTCCCCTCTCCCCCCCCTCTGCCCCCCTCTCCTCTCCCCCCTCTCCTCTCTCTTTCCCCCCTCTTTTTCTCCCACTGCTCCCCTCCATCCTCTCCCCCCCATCCCTCCCCCCTAAACCTCCCTCCCCTCCACATACCCCTACACCCTTCCCTCCACCTTCCCTGCTCCCCACCTCTCCCCCTCCCCTCACCTCCCCCCCCCCTCCCTCCCCTCACCTCCCCCCCCCTCCCCCTCTCACTCTCACCCTCTCTCTCTCCTCTCCCCTCCACCCCCACCTTTTCCCTCTCACCCACCCTCCCTCTTCTCCTCCTCACCACTCCCCTCGCCCTCTTGCCCCTCTCTCTGTGTCTCTGCCCCATCTCTCTCTGCCCTCACTCTCTACCTGCTCCCCTCCCCCCTCTCTAGATGTGAGTGCAAGTTGGCGGCTATGCGTCAGTAGATAGGGTGGTTATGGGGTAAAAGGAGCAAAGTAATAATATTAATATAATATCAATAATTAGCGTGAGTGCGGGGGGGGAGATAGTTAGTGTGTGTGACGCTGTATGCCGCTTCCCCCTCCACAACTGCACGATGGGGGAACAGACCCAACGGGTCTGCACTTGGTCTAGTAACCTATAAAACTGCATCATAAGCATCATAACCTTCTACTCTGTACCTTATTTCAGGAAAGTATTCCATTATGGCATGCAAATTGGGAAGCATTCGGCACAAATTTCAAGAGTTTTTCATCATTTTATCCTCTGCCTTTTGAAACTCTACATGGACCATTCTAAACAATGGTCTTCAAAGAGAGATGCAGTGGAGAGTGGTGAATCTCTGGAATTCTCTGCCACAGGAGGTAGTTGAGGCCAGTTCATTAGCTATATTTAAGAGTTAGATGTGGCCCTTGTGGCTAAAGGGATCAGGGGGTATGGAGAGAAGGCAGGTACGGGATACTGAGTTGGATGATCAGCCATGATCATATTGAATTGCGGTGCAGGCTCGAAGGGCTGAATGGCCTACTCCTGCACCTAATTTCTATGTTTCTATGGACTGGTTATAAAGTGAAAATGGCATCCATTGTGCCTCCTAATGGACATATTGGTCATACACTCTTATGATCTCTTCAGCTGCAAGCCGGAGGAGTTTGAGAGGATCTGGCAATGCATGTTGCACGGTGCCCCGGTGTGATGGGACCGCCATGAAGGAGGGGAAAGAACAATGAACAATGGAGGACCCGGCCTGGGGGTACTCTGTAACTTTGTAAGCGCCCTCAATGTTGCAACTATTTGTATGCTTTGGGTATGCAAGCAAATAATTTCACTGTGACTTGTCACATGTGGCAATAAAATATTAATTCATTAATTCATCATCATTTACTGCAATATAAGCTAATTCCCATGATGAAGATGGGCAGGTTACAGTGAACACAAGGTCAAGCATAGCGGTGTTATCAGTGGCAAACTTCTTATCTTTCGATGCTAACTTCACCTTATCTTGGACTGTAGTTTAATCTACATGATGAGGAATTACTCTTGATGTAGAACAAAGATCACACTGCCCTCAGTCACCAAGTTGAAAGGTGAGGGACAGGGGTAAGAATGGTCCACTTAATGGCTTCATTCAAATAAAACTATTGTGGCCTGTTGTATTTCTGTGTCACATTTACTTTGAATTATACTTTACCTATAATTTGAACGGCTCAGAGCGTGCATGTCCACTTGAGACTCTCATGCAAGTTGCCACTAAACAAGTCTATAACCAGGGCATGTGTGGATTCTTAAGCACCATTAAAAACATCAATGATCCACAGTTACCCGAAGACTTACCCTGCTAAGAATCAATACAATTGTGGAGCTTATAGAAACATAGAAAATAGGTGCAGGAGTAAGCCATTCAGCCCTTCGATCCAGCGCTGTCATTCAACATGATCATGGCTGATCATTCAAAATCAGTACCCGGTTTCTGCTTTTTCCTCATATCCTTGATTCCTTTAGCCTGAAGAGCTAAATCTAACTGGCTCTTGAAAACATCCAGTGAATTGGCCTCCACTGCCTTCTCTAGCAGAGAATTCCACAGATTCACAATTCTCTGGGTGAAAATGTTTTTCCTCATCTCAGTCTTAAATGGCCTACCCCTTATTCATAAATTGTGACCCCTAGTTCTGGACTCCCCCAACATCAGGAACATTTTTCCTGCATCTAGCCTGTCCAATCCTTTAAGAATTTTATATGTTTCTATAAGATCCCCTCCCATCCTAAATTCCAGTGAATACAAGCCCTGTCGTCCCATTCTTTCATCATATGTCAGTCCCGCCATTCCGAGAATTAACCTGGTGAACCTATGTTGCACTCCCTCAATAGCAAGAATGTCCTTTCTCAAATTATGAGACCAAATCAAAGAATGTGATGAGGCGAGTACCTGTATGAGGAGCCCTTTGTGAACTCTCTCAAGCTTTTACTTTCACGTGCTATCTGCTACAATCGCAGCACTCTCTCATCTGCTGAAAATTTGCCTCATGTTGAACCACTTTTAGCCTAAATATTCACTAGTAATTTCTAGATTCTAGTTCGGCCGAACGCACTATGGGAACTTCACTCACCCCCCTGCAGGAACTATACAATAGGAGGTGCAACTCCAGAGCAAATAAAATCATGGGAGACCCCTTCCACCCCTGTAACGGACTGTTCCAGCTGCTACGGTCAGGCAAACGCCTCCGTTGCCATGCGGTGAGAACGGAGAGGTTGAGAAGGAGTTTCTTCCCAGAGGCAATTCGGACTGTAAACGCCTATCTCACCAGGGACTAACTCTACAGAACGTTTTTCCTTCCTTTATTTATTATGTAAAAGAATATGTGTGTTATGATTGTGTTTATAATTTGTTTGGTTGTTTTGTTGTTTGTCTTTTGCACAAAAGTCCGCGAGCATTGCCACTTTCATTTCACTGCACATCTCGTATGTGTATGTGACAAATAAACTTGACTTGACTTGACTAGATGACAGTTGTCAGAGGAACTGATCTATAATGTCTTTGTTTCCTTCTCTCCAAAACCTTAAATAATAGAGAAAATCTCCTAATTTTCCAATGTATACAAATAGACCAAATAAACTTGGAACATTATAGCTAAGTTTCTGCAATGTTCTTACTTGTTTCTCTTCAATTGAAATCATTTGGCTCTGATTTTTTTGTCATTTTAAATATTTGAATATTAATATTCATAATTCAGATTCAGATTCAGATTCAACTTTAATTGTCATTGTCAGTGTACAGTACAGAGACAACGAAATGCAGTACAACGAAATGCAGATGAAGAAATAGGCCATTTATCCATCGACATGCCTGCTCTCAGAGCAACACCATTTTCATTCTCCTATTGATTTCTTCCTTACCTATTCCTCCACACATGCGCATTAACAAAACTGATTCTTCTACCCACCCACTTATATTAAGGGCAATTTACAGTAGCCAATTAAGGTACCAACCAGGACATCTGTGGGATATGGAAGGAAACAGAACACCCAGGGGAAATTCATGCAGATAGAATCAAAATATCCAGATAGCATCATTATATAGTTCACTTTGGTTAATCTGATGACACCCTGTTCTTGATTCAATATTAATTTTAATAGGTTTTCAGCTTACTCTCCTTTATGATAAATACTGATTTAAAGTTGTTTTGCAACGTCAATTACTTCTTAATTTCCATTTGAAATAATACTTATCAAGGAAGGCACATCTCACTTGATCAATAGATTTGTAAGTTTTTGTATAGATTCTACTTTTCAGATTGCTTTTTTGTAGCTCCCTTTTCACTATTTGTTTTTCTTTGTGTCTCTCAAAGTCACCAAGATATGTTCCATTTCTAGTTTTAATGCTATCAGTTTAGTCAGCTATGCTTTTAAAGTCAATTAGAGCTATTGGGTTATGAATTGCATTTCATCAACGTTTTCTGAACAAATCCCACTGATCTTCTGACATTTTACACATTAACAGATTCACAAATAATCCATAGCCATTTTCTATCTCATCTTGTGAAAGCTAGCCACATCTAATCTTGAATCATTGTACCTGTTTTGTGCTTCTCCCTCTTGAAATCTACATGGAAATAATTTGTATTAGACAAGATTCATACACTGAAGAAGGGTTTCGGCCTGAAACGTTGCCTATTTCCTTTGCTCCATAGATGCTGCTGCACCCGCTGAGTTTCTCCAGCTTTTTTCTGTACCTAAGATTCATACACTGTTTGACTGTTAACTAAATTTGCCGTATTACTCATTCCTAAATCCAATAATGGTCTGTTCCCTCCTAGATTATGGTACATATTATCACAATACACCACCCAGAATACATTTGAGAAATTCAAACATGGGCTTCTCTGATCATTTCTATTGATATGAAATTTAAAATCTGTCATTAAAGTCATTGTACCATTGCTAACTAATTTGCTATTTCTACATTTTGGCAACCTACCGCTTCTTAGTTGCTGATATATAACCCCTAACACACCCTCAAATATTCATAATTATACCATAAAGTCTTCACTGCCTGCTTGCCTCTCATCAGATCCTTTATTTTTGAAGTGATTTCATCCTTAGTCACAGGCTTTTGCTTCCTTTCTGTCATTTCCCCCCTTTCTCTTTTATAAACAGATACATTTATTTTATAAGCAGATTAATTTAATTCCCAGATCTGACTGCCACAGAGCGATTTTGGTTATCTTATCGTTTCTTGAAAATTGCAAGTTAAAGTTGAAATGGTGCCCATATTTTTTAACTTGTTCCCTATACACTGTATTTTTATATATATACAATACTAGACTAAGTGGGACCCGTTGGGTCCCAGCATCACACGGGAGGGCTGGACACCCAACACAATATTCCACCTCTCCACCAATTCCAATATTGCTGGCCAGTGGGGGGGGGCTTTCTGTTGTGCTAGTATGAGTGTTGTGGGCCGAAGGTACTGATTTCCAGAGGGCTAGTATGGAGTTTGTGGGCCAAATGGATTTTTGGGCTGGCAGCACAGTCATTGAGGCCTGGCAGCTCAGTCACTGAGGCCTGGCAGTACAATCACTCGGACCTGGCAGGCTGGCGGCTGAGAAACTGCCAGAAATTCTGCCCAAAACAGGTGACAGAATGTAAGAGAGAAGGGGGAAGAGGGTGGACTGAATGGATTATTGGGCTGGCAGTTCAGTCACTTACAGCTGGTGGGCTGGCAGTTCACTAACTCACGGCTCGTGAGCTGGCAGTGCAGTCGCTCACGCCTTGTACGCTGGCAGTTCACTCAGTCACCCCACCTACCTTCACCCCCCCCCACTCTGCTCCTTGCCATTCCCCTCACACCCACACATTCAGTGCATCTCCAAACAACCTCCCCCCATGCACTCTTAGTGGCTCTCCCACAGAGCAGCCGTTCCTGCCTATTAGGTCCTATTGCGATGAAGAACACACAGCATTAAAAGTGTAAAAAGGTTTTAATAAAGTTTAAAATGTGAATGACTCTTAAAATATGAGAACAAGTTAAATTTTAAAGATGAGACATTAAGTTTTTGCTTGTTATGTCTTGTTCCGTCTTGTTGTGTTCTGCTGCTCACTGCCTCTTGATGACTATTTCCTGTTGATAAAAAGAGACAATTTTAATATAGAGAAAGTCAGCGGTCAAATTTTAAGAAGGAAAATCTGAGAATATTTCAGAAGTCATCATTCAACGAAGCACGATATTAATGACACCATTCTTGGACGATGATCCATCCTTCAGGAAACCTTTGACATTTCCCTCCATATTTCCCTCCATATTCCCTCCAAATTGGATAGGCATATGGATGAGAAGGGAATGGAGGTTTATGGTATGAGTGCAGGCAGGTGGGACTAAGGGGAAAAAAGTTGTTCGGCACGGACTTGTAGGGCCGAGATGGCCTGTTTCCGTGCTGTAATTGTTATATGGTTATATGGTTATTTCTGTTGAGCTAATATGTTGGGCCAAAGGTACTGGTTTCCAGAGGGCTAGTATGGAGTTTGTGGGCGGAATGGATTTTTGGGCTGGCAGCTCAGTCACTGAGGCCTGTACTGGCATGGGGGCACCAAAATGCTTAGTGTTGGAAGAGGTCTGTCCACAACTTCAAAACATTTTCTCCTAATAGAAACATAGAAACATAGAAATTAGGTGCAGGAGTAGGCCATTCGGCCCTTCGAGCCTACACCGCCATTCAATATGATCATGGCTGATCATCCAACTCAGTATCCCGTACCTGCCTTCTCTCCATACCCCCTGATCCCCTTAGCCACAAGGGCCACATCTAACTCCCTCTTAAATATAGCCAATGAACTGGCCTCAACTACCCTCTGTGGCAGAGAGTTCCAGAGATTCACCACTCTCTGTGTGAAAATAGTTCTTCTCATCTCGGTTTTAAATCATTTCCCCCTTATCCTTAAGCTGTGACCCCTTGTCCTGGACTTCCCTAACATCGGCAACAATCTTCCTGCATCTAGCCTGTCCAACCCCTTAAGAATTTTGTAAGTTTCTATAAGATCCCCTCTCAATCTCCTAAATTCTAGAGAGTATAAACCCAAGTCTATCCAGTCTTTCTTCATAAGACAGTCCTGACATCCCAGGAATCAGTCTGGTGAACCGTCTCTGCACTCCCTCTATGGCAATAATGTCCTTCCTCAGATTTGGAGACCAAAACTGTACGCAATACTCCAGGTGTGGTCTCACCAAGACCCTGTACAACTGCAGTAGAACCTCTCTGCTCCTATACTCAAATCCTTTTGCAATGAAAGCTAACATACCATTCGCTTTCTTTACTGCCTGCTGCACCTGCATGCCTACCTTCAATGACTGGTGTACCATGACACCCAGGTCTCGCTGCATCTCCCCCTTTCCCAATCGGCCACCATTTAGATAATAGTCTGCTTTCCTGTTTTTTTTTGCCACCAAAATGGATAACCTCACATTTATCCACATTATACTGCATCTGCCAAACATTTGCCCACTCACCCAGCTATCCAAGTCACCCTGCAGTCTCCTAGCATCCTCCTCACAGCTAACACTGCCCCCCAGCTTAGTGTCATCCGCAAACTTGGAGATATTGCCTTCAATTCCCTCATCCAGATCATTAATATATATTGTAAATAGCTGGGGTCCCAGTACTGAGCCTTGGGGTACCCCACTAGTCACTGCCTGCCATTGTGAAAAGGACCCGTTTACTCCTACTCTTTGCTTCCTGTTTGCCAGCCAGTTCTCTATCCACATCAATACTGAACCCCCAATGCCTTGTGCTTTAAGTTTGTGTACTAATCTCTTATGTGGGACCTTGTCGAAAGCCTTCTGGAAGTCCAGATACACCACATCCACTGGTTCTCCCCTATCCACGCTACTAGTTACATCCTCAAAAAATTCTATAAGATTCGTCAGACATGATTTACCTTTCGTAAATTCATGCTGACTTTGTCCAATGATTTCACCACTTTCCAAATGTGCTGCTATCCCATCTTTAATAACTGACTCTAGCAGTTTCCCCACTACCGATGTTAGACTAACTGGTCTGTAATTCCCCATTTTCTCTCTCCCTCCCTTCTTAAAAAGTGGGGTTACGTTTGCTACCCGCCAATCTTCAGGAACTACTCCAGAATCTAAAGAATCTAATCATTGGACCTTCATCCCAAACAATGACTTTCACTTGCCTCGTGAAATGTGCCGTCTTAGGGTTCTTCTCGATGTTGCACAATGTATCCTCGGCCACTTGGATGGGTATCTTGAATCGAGAATGTGTAGTTCTTCCACCAGGCAGAAATTTAACTGCTATCCCAGAGGATACTACAGCAATAGCCAAATCACCTTGACCTCTAACATTTCCTGACATGATGTTGAAAAAGCAGCCTAAAGACAATTTCAGTTGTTAATGAACACTGAAGATTTTGTGCAAAACATTTGTTTGAGGTGGGGGCTGTCAGGGTGGGGCAGGGGGTGGTAAACATCGTGCAGCCAAGGGAGGAGAGACAGCTTCAGGTGGGGCTTCTCGTGAGCTGATGAGAAATGGGGGGGGGGGGGTCGGGGGTTCATGCGGGGGATGAGGGCGGCTTCAGTAGGGGGTGCATCCTATAGCCAGGTGGAGGGCAGCATCTTGAGGTGGGGATGTCAGTGGAGGGGAGGGGGCAGTGAGCGATTTACTCATGACCTGTGGACTCACTCACTGCCTTGGGATTAACTCATGCCCTTTAGACTGACTGACTCTCACAGCTTGTGGACTGACTGATGCCCGACTTCTGGAGTCACGTCCGACTTTTGTAAACTGAAAACTGTAACATCTACATTGAGGAACAGCTTCTTCCTGACAGCCATCACGCTATTAAACATAACAAATAAGCTCTGAACTACGAAATACTATATTATTTCACACACACATATATATATTCACATGCACTCACACACATATGCACACACTCACACACACACACGCATATTCACACACACACATATATAATCATGCACACACACACACACACATACACATATAAACACACACACACACACACACACACACACACACGTATTCACACGCACACATTCTCATGCACATATTCACACACACAGACTAATTCACGCACACACACAAACTCAATGACACACATTCACACAAAGACCCACACACACACACACACACACACACACATAGACTCATACACACACATACGGACTCACTCACACACACAAACACAGACTCAATCACACACACACACACACACATATATATACACACACACACACACATATATATATATATTCACACACACACACACACACACACATAGATACATGCACACATACATATATATTCACACACACATTCATATATATTCACACACATACATCCACACATATATATATTCACGCACACATATATCCACGCACACACATATAGACACACGCACACATACATATATATTCACACACACATTCATATATATTCACACACACATACATATATATATTATATATATTCACGCACACATATATCCACGCACACACACATATATCCACGCACACATATATCCACACACACATATATTCACACATACACATGCGTATATATTCACACACAAACATATATACACACACACACACACACATATATATATATATACACACACATATATATATATATATATACACACACACACACACATATTCACACACAAATACTAAAATAGTGTGTAAAACGAATATTCAAATCCTGCAGTAGAGTCTTTTGCTGAAACAAAATGCTGCTTTTAAATAACGTCCAACAAACACACACTTACCGTAGAGAAAGCAGCCGAATATTTGAATCTTCAAATCCTGCTGAAACACAATGCTGCAACACACACACACAAACACACACAGCTTTTGCTGAAACACAATGCTGCAACAAACACACACACACTTTTTGCTGAAACACAATGCTGCAACAAACACACACACACACACACAGCTTTTGCTGAAACACAATGCTGCTTTTAAATAACGTCCAACAAACACACACTTACCATAGAGAAAGCAGCCGAATATTTGAATCTTCAAATCCTGCTGAAACACAATGCTGCAACAAACACACACACAGCTTTTGCTGAAACACAATGCTGCAACAAACACACACACACACACAAGAAACACACACACACACACACACACAGCTTTTGCTGAAACACAATGCTGCAACAAACACACACACACACAGCTTTTGCTGAAACACAATGCTGCAACAAACACACACACACACACAGCTTTTGCTCTAAACATAATGCTGCAACAAACACACACACACGCAGCTTTTGCTGAAACACAATGCAGCTTTTGCTGAAACACAATTGCAGCTTTTGCTGAAACACAATTGCAGCTTTTGCTGAAACACAATTGCAGCTGTTGCTGAAACACAATTGCAGCTGTTGCTGAAACACAATTGCAGCTGTTGCTGAAACACAATTGCAACTTTCGCTGAAACACAATTGCAGCTTTTGCTGAAACACAATGCCGCTGTGGCTGCAACAAACAAACACTTACCAGTTCTGTAGAATTTTTCAACACCTCGTGCACTCTGTGTGCAGCGCCATCTTGCCTCCGACCGGAAATGAAGTTATCGCCGCCGGCTTACTGAACACCGGAAATTACGTCATCGCCACCATCTTGCAACCGCAAAAATCACAAAATGAGCGCCAATTTTAAATTTAAACACAGTTCTGGTCCAATTATAAAGCTTTATTCGTGCTTTATCCGCCTGAAAACGTTGCAATAAATCCATTTCAATTTACATGAACATTTCAAAGAAAATACAGACATCATGCTTTAGTCACCTGAAAACGGTTGCAACCATTTTGAAACCCAAGAGAAACAAATTTGCAAACACTTTATAACAATAACAAATGCTTTTTATTTTCAATACACATTTCAAAGACAATATAGATAGACAAATTTACAAATGCATTTTATGTTCACTACACATTTCAAAGACAATATAGATAGACAAATTTACAAATGCATTTCATGTTCAATACACATTTCAAAGACAATATAGATAGACAAACAAATTTACAAATGCATTTCATGTTCAATACACATTTCAAAGACAATATAGATAGACAAATTTACAAATGCATTTTATGTTCACTACACATTTCAAAGACAATATAGATAGACACATTTACAAATGCATTTCATGTTCAATACACATTTCAAAGACAATATAGATAGACAAATTTACAAATGCATTTCATTTTCAATACACGTTTCAAAGACAATATAGATAGACAAATTTGCAAACTCTTTCCAACAAAATGCCAAGAAACTTCAGACCATGGTGAATGGTGAACAACATACATATCAATTGGCTGAAAAAGCATATGGAGGGGACTCACCTTGGAGTAGAGCTGCAGCTCAGAGAGCCGTGACCCTTTCACTTCGTGGTCCGGAAGAAAGTGATTGAAGCAGGACACTTCCGGGTTTTATAGTCCCTCCCTCCCTCCCCTGCTGCCAGCGGGGGAAGCAGAGAGAATGGGGAATGTTGTAAAAACATTAATATCTCTGTCATATTTAATCGACGCGTAAAATCCTCAGCACGCATGCAGCGGAGGGGGGCTCTGAGCAAGGTGGCCAAAAATGACGGCTGTAGATGGCGGCGTTCTCATGGAAATCGCAGCACAGATCGCCAAAACGGTCAAGAACAGAGTTTTAGTAATATAGATTGGATCATATCCTCGTGATTTGTTCATGTTTATTTTATTTCTCCCTCCCTATTTAATGACATTATACCTTGCAGAGTTTCCTTCCAAGAGCACAATTTTAAATAATATTCATTTTTCATTGTTTAAAAAGGTTGTTTTTCATTACGCAACCTTTTCATCCAAGTTCCCCTTCACCACTTCCCACTATCCCAGTTATTGATGATGTACTATGATGTACTATTACTTTATTTATCCTCCCCATTGAAACCCAACATTCAGCTTAGTTCAGATGGAGCAAATCTCAATGCTACAGTTTCTTCCACTACGTATCGATGACATTGTCTCATGAAATGGAACTCGTCCTCACCTTATCTCTTCTGTACCATGTATTCATCTCTTTAATCTTATCCGTACGATAAGTTTAACCATGTGTTCACCCCCTTGATCTACTTATCCCCACAATAACTGTAGCATGGTGGCACCACCGGTAGAGCTGCTGCCTCACAATGCCAGATTCTGATCTTGGGTGCTGTCTGTGTGGAGTTTGCATGTTTTCCATGTGACTGCTTAGGTTTACTCCAGGTGCTCCCGTTTCCTCCCACATCATAAAGATATGCGGATTTGTAGGATAATTGGCATCTGTAAAATGAGTGGATGCCAAAGTGGGATAATATAGAACGAGTGTGAATGAGCAATCAGTGGTCAGTGTCATAGAAACATAGAAACATAGAAATTAGGTGCAGGAGTAGGCCACTCGGCCCTTCGAGCCTGCACCGCCATTCAATATGATCATGGCTGATCATCCACTCAGTATCCCGTACCTGCCTTCTCTCCATACCCCCTGATCCCCTTAGCCACAAGGGCCACATCTAACTCCCTCTTAAATATAGCCAATGAACTGGCCTCAACTACCCTCTGTGGCAGAGAGTTCCAGAGATTCACCACTCTCTGCGTGAAAAAAGTTCTTCTCATCTCGGTTTTAAAGGATTTCCCCTTTATCCTTAAGCTGTGACCCCTTGTCCTGGACTTCCCTAACATCGGGAACAATCTTCCTGCATCTAGCCTGTCCAACCCCTTAAGAATTTTGTAAGTTTCTATAAGATCCCCTCTCAATCTTCTAAATTCTAGAGAGTATAAACCAAGTCTATCTAGTCTTTCTTCATAAGACAGTCCTGACATCCCAGGAATCAGTCTGGTGAACCGTCTCTGCACTCCCTCTATGGCAATAATGTCCTTCCTCAGATTTGGAGACCAAAACTGTACGCAATACTCCAGGTGTGGTCTCACCAAGACCCTGTACAACTGCAGTAGAACCTCTCTGCTCCTATACTCAAATCCTTTTGCAATGAAAGCTAACATACCATTCGCTTTCTTTACTGCCTGCTGCACCTGCATGCCTACCTTCAATGACTGGTGTACCATGACACCCAGGTCTCGCTGCATCTCCCCCCTTTCCCAATCGGCCACCATTTAGATAATAGTCTGCTTTCCTGTTTTTGCCACCAAAATGGATAACCTCACATTTATCCACATTATACTGCATCTGCCAAACATTTGCCCACTCACCCAGCCTATCCAAGTCACCCTGCAGTCTCCTAGCATCCTCCTCACAGCTAACACTGCCCCCCAGCTTAGTGTCATCCGCAAACTTGGAGATATTGCCTTCAATTCCCTCATCCAGATCATTAATATATATTGTAAATAGCTGGGGTCCCAGTACTGAGCCTTGGGGTACCCCACTAGTCACTGCCTGCCATTGTGAAAAAGGACCCGTTTACTCCTACTCTTTGCTTCCTGTTTGCCAGCCAGTTCTCTATCCACATCAATACTGAACCCCCAATGCCTTGTGCTTTAAGTTTGTATACTAATTTCTTATGTGGGACCTTGTCGAAAGCCTTCTGGAAGTCCAGATACACCACATCCACTGGTTCTCCCCTATCCACGCTACTAGTTACATCCTCAAAAAATTCTATAAGATTCGTCAGACATGATTTACCTTTCGTAAATCCATGCTGACTTTGTCCAATGATTTCACCACTTTCCAAATGTGCTGCTATCCCATCTTTAATAACTGACTCTAGCAGGCTCCCCACTACCGATGTTAGACTAACTGGTCTGTAAATCCCCATTTTCTCTCTCCCTCCCTTCTTAAAAAGTGGGGTTACGTTTTTTACCCGCCAATCTTCAGTAACTACTCCAGGTCTAAAGAGTTTTGAAAGATTATTACTAATGCATCCACTATTTCTGGAGCTACTTCCTTAAGTACTCTGGGATGCAGCCTATCTGTCCCTGGGGATTTATCGGCCTTTAATCCATTCAATTTATCCAACACCACTTCCCGGCTAACCTGGATTTCACTCAATTCCTCCAACTCCTTTGACCCGCGGTCCCCTGCTATTTCCGGCAAATTATTTATGTCTTCCTTAGTGAAGACGGAACCAAACGGAGTGTCGACTCGGTGGGCCGAAGGACCTGCTTACATGTTGTATCTTTAAACTAAACTAAACTTGTATGTGGCAAGGGTATTGACCCAGAGAAAATAGACCTGAGCTTACCTTACCAATTCACTGTCCTACCCAGAATTGCTGCCTGTTATTCTCCCACATGCCCAAATGACATCCTTCAGATGTGGAGGGCCAATTTTGCTTGCCTGAAGCATTCCAGGCCCCAACAAAATGGTCCCTGGCAGCACAGAGATCCACGCCACAAGTTACTTTGATTGCTCCAACCTACATCAACCAGTAAGAGCTGCAAGTGATCTCCCAACAGTTGTGAAATGCCCTTGATATGTCAAATATTTACAATTGATTTACAATTTAAAAAAAAAACTTTAACACAAACATTAAATTAAGAGAGGTAACATCATTTGAAAGAAACGTGACTTCCTTTAGTCTCCTCTGTTTGTGCTGAAGTACAATTGCAGTCATAGTTATTTGACTTTGGAGCCACGTTTACAGTCCCCATTGACCAATCAGCCACATAACTACCATGTGCCCTGGGCACCATCCCCACAAACACACTAATAATCACAGCGAATATATAACTATTAATATAACTAAATCCCCTAAAATGCTCACTCAATCAATTTTCCATTCATTAAAAACTAAATTTAGCCAATTTTATTTTGCACATATTTAAGTTCTTTGCTGTCAGTTTGATGCATAGCAATCCCCCTGAGACACCAGCTCTATGAAGTCAGGGTCTACACATGAGATAGCAATTCTAAGAGACTTTTCTCCCTGTGTGTTAGAGAGTACCTTGGTTTCACTTATCACTTTTTAATACTGATTTTTTTGCATTTCACAATCAAATCATTGCATATTATGCAGACCTATTTACCTCTACCCATGGACCCATAGGAGAAATGCATTTCCAAACATCTCCTAAAGGTCATAAGGTCATAAGGTCATAAGCCTTCTGTGGATGTGCAAATAAAAACCCCAGCATTTGTCTCTGTATTTTTGTTTATTCATTGTTCTTACCACATTTTTGCACCCATAGCAGGGGCATGAAAATCCAAAAGAGTATTGTACTTAATTGGTCAAAAAAAGTGATTGTTTTTTTTTAAATGGTGTTCCAGTGTTTGCAGTGTACAGTGAGAAAGACATTGTAATAATAGTACATTAGTATGATACAATTTCACATTCTAATACAGTACTAAGAGCTGTCATAGAGAAACAAATGGTTTAAGCCACAATTTGAGTACCACTGCCCTATAATAATTGAAATCTGAAAATTAGTTAGGGAGTCACATGAAGACTGGGCTTTGTTGTCCAACTCCATGTGAAGTCCGCCAACAGAACAAACTAAAATATTGCATGTTCCAAATGACCATTGAGTATGAAAACTGCTGTCATTAGCCTTCAACCTAAAACCAGATGGGTTATGTATTTATGTTCTTCAGAGATGCTGCCTGACCAGCTAAATTACTCCAGCACTTTGTTTCCTTTTTTGCACAATAGTATCTGCAACTAGACTCAAAATGCTGGAGTAAATCAGCGGGACAGGCAGCATCTCTGGAGAGAAGGAACGGGTGACGTTTTGGGTTCGAGACCCTTGTTCAGACGGCATCTGTAGCTCATTGTTTTTAAATTATTTATTTAATTTGGTACCAAGAAGCTGTAAATTTTCGAACAAGGCCTTCTGGCTAATCTTACCCATATTGTTGATCACAATATAGACAATGAATTGGTCCTTTTCTTCTTTCTCCAATATCCCTTTAACCATATCTGAATATCCCTCATCGAAGAAATTCAAAGAATAAAAATACACTGCAGTTTAAATTCAGTTGGAAAAGTTATTATTTAATATAGAGGAAGTTAATTCCATAGTTACAATTTAATTTACAAAGCAGCCCTTGGATGAATAGCTTATTTGATTTATTATTAGTATTTAAGTGTACTTATTGCATTGAATAAGCATTTGCAAGTATTGATGCCAGGTTAAACTAATCTCCTTTGTGTGCACGGAGCCTGCGTTCCTTCATTCCTTGCATGTTCATGTGCCTATCTCAAAGCCTCTTAAATGGCACTAACATATTTACATTCACAACCATCCCTGGCAGCGAGTTCCAGGCACCCATTACCCTCTGTGTAAAAAAAACCCATGCACAACACCAGTAAACTCACATAATACTCCAAATGTGGCCTAACCAATGTCCTATAAAGCTGCCATATGATCTTCTGACTCTTATACACAATGCCCTGTCCAATGAAGGCATGCATGACAGATGCCATCTTTACCATTCTATCTTCTCGTGTTGCCACTTTCAAGAACTTAGACAAAAAAGACCCAGCATCAATGCTGTTCAGGGTCTTGCCATTAAGTCCAAGTACAAGTTCAAGTGACATTTATTGTCACATGCACCAATTGGTACAGTGAGATTTGAGTTACCATACAGCCATACGAATAAAAAAACACAATACATGATAGAATTTAACATGACATCCCCACACAGCGGAATCAACGTTTCCCACTGTGAGGGAAGGCAATAAAGTTCAGTTATCTTCCCCTTTGTTCACCCGTGTTTGGGGCCTTTGAGCCCTACGCATTCATCGCTACAGGTGGCCTGATGTTCAGGCCCTCTCGCCGGAATGATCGGAGCTCCGGCATCGGAACAGAAGAACACACTCGCGGCTTGGAGTTTCCAAATCGGCCGCTTCCTACTGGAGACCGCGGCTCCCGAAGTCCACAGGCCGAGCTGGGAGGAGCTCCAACACTGGCGATCCTCGGCAAACGATCCTAGGACTCCGCGATGTTAAAGTCAGCACTGCCCGCGGCTAGAAGCTCCGCAAACCACAGCTCCACGGTGTTAAAGCCAGCAGGCCCAATACTCCGGAGCTTCAACACAGGCGATCCCTGGCAAGGCATCGTCCCACTCCGTGATGGAATTCAGTGCTGCACTGCTGCTGAAGCTCTGGCTGGTCTCCGGCAGGAAAGGCCGCACCAATCCAGTTGGTAGGCCATGAGGGTGAAGGTGCGACTCGGAGAAAAAACACATTTCCGTCCAGGTAAGTGACTGGGAAACGCTTTCCCCCTATTCCCCCCCCCCCCCCCCCCCTTCCCACACCCCCCACATATAAAAGACTAAGAAACCTTTAAAACATACTTTTAAAAATGACAAAAAAGCATGAAAGGACGAACAGCTGTTGGCGAGGCTGCCACATTCGATGGCAGCACTCGATGGATACTTTCACCTTACATTTGATCTCCAAAAGAGCAAAACTTCACACTTGCTTGGATTAAACGCCATCTCCCATTTCTCTGCCCATTTCAGTAGCTGGACCATCGACCGAGTCTTTTTTCAGTAGAATCACTAACTTCATAATGTCAAAGAAGCATCATAAATGTCTATGAGTTCACCATTATTCTAAAGTACTGCCTACAAGTTTCATTTCACATGCACCTCTCAAACTACAGCTCATAGTATATTTAATGGAGCCAATTCAATGCAAAATGATCATATATTTTATTCAGATACTGTCCAGCATGTTTTTTACCTTATATGAACAATCCATTGATCTCGTTACAAGGGCAATCTGCTTCAGTTCACACGGACGATCATCACTACAAATGTACAAATCAACATGCTTGTTTGTTTTTATATATCAGTTTTAGTTTGTTTTTATTATACTATCCATTGAGTACTGCATTTACAGACCTGTTATGCTGCGGCATTGTTCCATTTGGTACATAGGACAATTAAACATTTTTGGCACTTGCCTATTTACATGTATTGACTGAATTACACTAAGAAAACCATATATTAATATCTTATCATGACTGTTAGGACAGATGTAATTCATGAGCAAAGGATTTATAATTCTGAGGCATAGTCTCACTAGAGTGCCACATACACCAAGTTGTGTAAATCTTTAGTGTGCTCCAAGAGAATTTCTCCCGCACTGAGGGTTAAACACGAGCAAATACTGTTGACAACGTTTTTACTCTATAGTGACTATTAGAGATTCTAATTTCACTGCAGTGGATGCAAAAGGAAAAATACAACAAAGCTATAATACTAATTAACGGCTCAGTACTTGCTACTGTAGTTCATTATCATTTATCATATATTGTGTCTGTCAAGCTTGCAAACAATAGGGTAGAATGTGAAGTCTCCTGGGATTTTAAGTATTAATGCAGTTGTTTTTTTTTGTTATTTTTGCTCAATTAGATCTACAATCCATTTTACAGCTTAATTAGGGCAGTCACCATTTTCTGTATGAGGTTGATTTGAACATTATAGCTGTGTATTGCACAGAGATTAAACTTTCCATTACAATACCCTTTTTGTTTATTAGAATTCCTTTTCCATTAGTTACTTGTTTTCTTTTCACCTACCCATTCAGCCATCAACTCCTGTCTACTGTACATGCCTCTTTACCGTGACTTTTTTTTCCAAGCTGTGGAAGTGGATGGACGACACATAAACAGGCTTTGTTAATCTCATCCTGCAATTATCAACCTAAAGATGTATGAAAAATGGTGCAGATTAATTTGTCTTCCAGTTTGCATTCCTATTGGAAAATACCTGGATGCCTTCCCTAATGTCTGGATGACTGGAAACAGACAATTCACTGATCTGAACTCACTTCATAACCAATGATGCACAAATATTATGTGATGCAGATCAATGTAGAAAGAAGATGATTCCTAAACAATATTATTCTTCCTTTTGCAATCTAAAATGAGATCATCCACATGTCATTTATATATTTGTTTATAATTATCAGGAAAATAACAGAAAAGATACATTGGTACATCATGTTCAATATAAAATATTGCTGGTACAATCCTAAGAAAAAATGTAATCTATGCATGTTTCTTAAAAAAATAATGTTGCATTTTGGGAAAAGGTTTAAGAGTTCCTATAATTAGAAAGCCTCAGATTAATCCTTCAAGTTTAGTAGGCTGTCGCAAAGGATTTCTTTGTCCCCATGTTAAGAATATGAATTGTCAAGGAGCCAACAACTAAATGCATTTTTTTTAACTCTAAATAATTTAATTTGTACAGAGAGGGAGTACTAGCCTTTTCCATTGAGTGGTGTACAAGACAAAAGAGCCATAGTCATAGAGCCATACACGGAAACAGGGCCCTCTGCCCAACTCATCCATTCCGATCAAGTTGCCCCATCTAAGGCAATCCCATCTACCCGCGTTTGACCGTTATGCCTCAAAAGATTCCTATCCATGTACCTGTCCAAGTGTTTTTTTAAATGCTGTTATAACACTTGTCTCAACTACCTTCTCTAGCAGCACATTTCATGTACCCACCACCCACTCAATGAAAAAGTTGCCCCTCAGGTTTCTATTAAACCGTTCCCTTCTCACCTTAAACCTATGGTTCCTTTCCTCCTCCTGGATAGAAGACTCTGGGCATTCACTTGCATTCAAAAGAATAAAGGCCTAGCCTGCCCATTTATTAGCCAAGTATGTAAATACATACAAGGAATTTGATTTTCCATACAATCATATGAAAAAGGCAACAAGACACACAACTACATAAAAATTACCATATAACATCCACCACGGCGCACTGTGATGGAAGGCAATAACACACTAGGTTCTTCCTTCCTTTTCTCCCGCGGTCGGGGCAGTCGAACCATCTGCAGTCGAAGCTCCCACAGCCAGCAATCGAAGCTCATGTGGTTGAAGCCCCCAATGTCGATCCCCAGCAAAGGGACCGCCTGCTCTATGATGTTAGGCCTCAGTGCAGACAGAGATACGATACGCAAAAAATCGCATCTCCGTTGAGGAAAGAGGTAAAAAATGTGTCCCACAGACTCAGGTGTTGTCTGTGTGGAGTTTGCAAATTCTGTCCAAAGAAGGGTCTCGACCCAAAACATCACATATTTTCTACAGAGATGCTGCCTGACCTGCTGAGCTACTTCAGCTTTTTGTGCCTATCTCTCTGTGACCAAAAAAAGGGTTTCCTCCAGTTATTTCCCACATGCCAAAGATGTGTGGGTTTATAAGTTAATTAGCGTCTGTAAAATTGCCCTTAGTGTGTAGGGAGTGGATGAGAAAGTGGGATAACAGAACTAGTGTGAACAGGTGATCAATAGTTCGCATAGATTTGAAGGCCTGAAAAAACAGTTTCCATCCAAAATCATTAAAAGTAAGAGTAAAACTAAAATTAAATGTCTCCCTTCTCATCTGAAGCTTATGCACTGTAGTTAGAATCCTCCAACCTGAAAAAAAATATGTGCATTTAATTTGTGCATACCCATCATGATTTTATGTATACCTATCTATATTACTAAAAGTCTGATCTTGACCAGTTCCTGTTGTTCCGTATATTGATTTTAGAAAACACGCTGCCAGTTACGGCTGTGATTTTTGGCCATCTTACTCAGTCTCCCGCCGCTGCGCAGGACAAGAGAATTTTTCCCATCGATGAAAAATAAAAGAGTTATTAGTGTTTAAAATATGTTGAGATTATCTCTCCTGAAGGCCACGCTCCTTCCGGAGGGACTATAAATCCTGGAAGTGTTGAGTGCCTCAGTCAGTCTCTGCAAGATGGGGAAGCGAGAGGGTCACATCTCTCAGTCTGAGCTGTGAATAACACTGACCACATGTCTACTAAACTGCGAGTGGTTTTACTGACCTGTCAGTGGCCTTAATGTGGTTTGAAAATATAGTTTGGAAATGCTAAATCTGTGTTGCCTTTGGTTTAGAAATGTTAAAGCTGTGTTGCCTTTGGTTTGGAAAAGCTAAAGCTGTGTGCCTTTGGTTTGGAAATGCTAAAGCAGTGTTGCCTAATTAAAGTTGCCTTGCCTTCTATACAATTAAAAGTTTAATCTTGACCACTTCCTGTTTGCGCTTTATATTGATTTTAGAAAAAACACTACAACGTACGGCTGTGATTTCTGTCCATCTTAATCAGAGTCC
Source organism: Leucoraja erinaceus (assembly GCF_028641065.1). Taxonomy (NCBI): domain Eukaryota; kingdom Metazoa; phylum Chordata; class Chondrichthyes; order Rajiformes; family Rajidae; genus Leucoraja; species Leucoraja erinaceus. The sequence continues at coordinate 81,336,216 of NC_073379.1, forward strand.
CCCTCCGCACAGCAGGTGCCGAGGATTTTTCACATCGATGAAAAGTAAAACAGTTATTAGTGTTTAAAAAATGTTGAGATTCTCTCTCCTGTCAATCACGCCATTAAGGTCACGCCCTTCTGGTGTGGGGGGGGGGGGGGGGGGGGGGGGGGGGGGGGGGGGGGAGGGACTAAAAAAACCCAGAAGTCTCTGCAAGATGGAGGAGGGAGAGGTCATGACTCGCTGTCTTTAGTGGCCTTGCACCCTGCTTGAACTGGTATGAAACTGCACATACATTTGGGTGCCTTGCACCCTGCTTGAAATGGAATTTCAAGGAATAGCTGTGAGTCAACTGCCAACCCACCAGCCGTAAGTGAGTGAGCTGCCAGTACAACAGGCTTGAGTGACTGAGCCACCAGCCCAAGAATCCATTTGGCCCACAATGTCCATACTAGCCCTCTGGAAAGCAGTCCCTTCAGCCCACAACACCCATACTAGCACTCCAGAAAGCCCCCCCACCACTGGCCACCAATATTGGAATTGGTGGAGAGGTGGAATATTGCGTTGGGGACCAGCCCTCCCGTGTGATGCTGGGACCCAATGGGTCCCACTTAGTCTAGTATAATACTAACATTCTCATCTTGTTTCTATCTGTCTATCTATGTTTGTGTGTTGTCCCATGTGATCTGGGACCTATGCCAAAATGCTACACCAAAAGATTTTTGCACCACCTTACTCACCGTTATCCTGCGGTCATTCCTATAATGTTCAGATTGATATTATATTTTACAAGAAATTCTATGTTTCAACTTAAAAAGTCAAGATTTGAGAATTAATTCTTCACTATGCAGCTATTTCTTCAGCTATGACCTCACAATGCTACATTGTTGCAATCTCGGCACACTCGCTCCTGCCAGGCTGCCAGCACTAGAAGGTGCAATTGCAAGCTAAAATGTTGCTATCCATTTTTGTTTAATCCTGGCAGCATGGAGGAAGGATGCATATTACAAAATATTTTAAAGCCACAATAAACCGAATTTTGAATAAGGCGAACTGAGCAGCCCCTGTGCAGTTGGGGGCTATGGGTGAGTGGTGGAATCTTGCGTTGGGGGAATGGGCTGCGTTGGGGAAACGGGTTGCGTTGGGGGACCAGGCCTCCCATGGAGGCTATGGGCGAGTAGTGCAATATTGCATTGAGGGACCAGGCCTCCCACGTGACAGGGACCCAACGGGTCCCAGTTGGTCTAGTGTATTACTAAAACTCTCATATTGTTTGTCTGTCTGTCCAGATGATCCTGAGATTATGCCAAAACGGTACACAATACTGCTACAAATTTGGCCCAATTTACTCACAATTATCCTGTGATGTGGTGTATCAAGTTTCATTCAGATTGATGGTATATTTTACAAGTTATTCACATTTTAAACTTTACAACATCCAGTTTGAGAAATATTACTTGAACTTGCACTGGCAGTTAGCAGGGTATGATGTCACAATGGGATATAATTTACATAAACTGCCCATCAGCAGTGTTCCACCCCACAATAACTAGTAGAGTGGATAGGGGAGAACCAGTGGATGTGTTATATCTGGACTTTCAGAAGGCTTTTGACAAGTTCCCACATTAGAGATTAGTATACAAACCTAAAGCACACGGTATTGGGGGTTCAATATTGATGTGGATAGAGAACTGGCTGGCAAACAGGAAGCAAAGAGAAGGAGTAAACGGGTCCTTTTCAGAATGGCAGGCAGTGACTAGTGGGGTACCGCAAGGCTCAGTGCTGGGACCCCAGCTATTTACAATATATTTTAATGATTTGGATGAGGGAGTTGAATGCAACATCTCCAAGTTTGCGGATGACACTAAGCTTTGGGGGCAGTGTTAGCTGTGAGGAGGATGCTAGGAGGCTGCAAGGTGACTTGGAAAGGCTGGGTGAGTGGGCAAATGCATGGCAGATGCATTGTAATGTGGATAAATGTGAGGTTATCCACTTTGGTGGCAAAAACAGGAAAGCAGACTGTTATCTAAATGGTGGCCGATTAGGAAAAGGGGAGATGCAATGAGACCTGGGTGTCATGGTACACCAGTCATTGAAAGTAGGCATGCAGGTGCAGCAGGCAGTGAAGAAAGCGAATGGTATGTTAGCATTCATAGCAAAAGGATTTGAGTATAGGAGCAGGGAGGTTCGATTGCAGTTGTACAGGGTCTTGTTGAGACCACACCTGGAGTATTGCGTACAGTATTGGTCTCCAAATCTGAGGAAGGACATTATCGCCATAGAGGTAGTGCAGAGAAGGTTCACCAGACTGATTCCTGGGATGTCGGTACTTTCATATGAAGAAAGATTGGATAGACTCGGCTTGTACTCGCTAGAATTTAGGAGATTGAGGGGCGATCTTATAGAAACGTACAATATTCTTAAGGGGTTGGACAGGCTAGATGCAGGAAGATTGTTTCCGATGTTGGGGAAGTCCAGAACAAGGGGTCACAGTTTAAGGATAAGGGGGAAATCTTTTAGGAACGAGATGAGGAAAACATTTTTCACACAGAGAGTGGTGAATCTCTGGAATTCTCTGCCACAGACGGTAATTGAGTCCAGTCCGTTGGCTATATTTAAGAGGGAGTTAGATGTGGCCCTTGTGGCTAAAGGGATCAGGGGGTATAGAGAGAAGGCAGGTACAGGATACTGAGTTGGATGATCAGCCATGATCATATTGAATGGCGGTGCAGGCTCGAAGGGCCGAATGGCCTACTCCTGCACCTATTTTCTATGTTTCTATGTTTCTATGACATCACAATGGGATCTCATTTACATTAAAATGGGGTTATGGAGGAAGGGAGGGAGGGAGCGACCCAGCATAGGTGAGGGAGGGAGTGGGGAGGGGAGGAGGAGAAGAGAAAGGAAAGGGAGCAGGAGGGGGAGAGAGTGTGGGGATGATGGGGGAAATGAGCCATGCCTGCGCAGTTTGGGGCTATGGGTGAGTGGTGGCATATTACGTTGGGGGAACGGGTTGTGTTGGGGGAATGGGTGACTGGTGGAAACGGGTTGCATTGGGGGAATGGGTGAGTGGAGGAATATTGCGTTGGGGGAATGGGACCCAACTTTGTCTAGTACTACAACAAATTCGCCCCTTTGCCTCATGCTATCTATCCTCTCCCTTTAACTCAAACTCACAAGTCCAGATAACATCCTGGTGAACTTTTTTCTGCACCCTTTTCAATTTCATGATATCCTTCATATAGCTGGTTGACTAGAACTGCACACAATGTGGTCACAAAAATGACTGTGTGGTCACAAAAATGACTTGTACAGCTGCATCATGAGCTGTACCAACTTTAGCATTCAATGCCCTGCCCAATTAAGGCAAGCATGCCAGATGCCTTCTTCACTACCTTGTCCACCTAACTTTCAGGGAACCATCCACCTATACTCCAAGATCTCTGTTCCACAACAGTCTCCAGGGCTCTAGCATTCACTGTGTAAGTCCTGCCCTGGTATGACACTGCAAAGTGCTACACTTCACACTTAATAAACTCCTCTTGGCATTCCTTAATCCACTTTTTTCAATTGATCCCAAATAAATTTAGTTATCCTTCCTGGCGGTCCTCTATACCATTATTATATTTTAAAGCTTGTGAATTATCCCACTGCCAGTGGCTATTTCACTACTTTTGTCCATTGGTTGAACACCAAATTTAGAAGTGGGCAGTAATTTTCTCTGCAATTAACTCTTGTCAAGTTAGTTCTCTTACATTACTTTGTCAGTGTATTTGGTTCTGTTCACATTGCAATGTGCATGAGCAATGGACCATTCACTGAGGAGTAAACAAAATTGGTTCAAAATCATCCGAAACTCTAGCGAAGACTCACGGTGCCACCATGGTATTTAGGTGAAGCAATAAAATACGAACAACTCAACACAAAATAACTTCTTTCTACTATCAGTTTCATACCATTTTATATCAATGAGCTGAGAACATAAAGCACACTCCAAGTTAAAGCAGGAACAAAGCATAAGGACACATTATCTTCCAATTTACATAATGTTAAACATTCAAATCAGGTTCCCACACACTGAGAGCACATTTACTCATTTAAAAATCTCAGCAAGCTGCTCCAGCCCAGTGGGGTTTCAGAAACATGGATCCCTGGCTGAATTTACAAGCTTTGAATGCAGTTTGCACCTGAAGGACCAATTCAACTGACCGTAAAATGTGCCCTGTGAATTGCAAAGTGGAAAGAAAATAACTGGAGACATTTCAGCAACTTGATAGAATGGTATTTCAAGCTTTAAGTTAAATAATTTTTTTTAAAATTGTAATTAACCTGTAATTAAATAATGTTTGAAGGATTGACCGAATCTAAAAATGGGAGGGGAGAACAACAGGTCACAAATTAATATAAAGCTTTTATAAAGAATAATGATTGGGATATAATGCAACCCTTTTTTTTAAATGAATTCATATTTTAGCATGTGAGCATTATTAGCATGGCCAGAATTTATTGTTGATCCCTAACTGTCCTTGAAAAGACCCACCATCTTTAACGACTGCAGTTATAGAACATACTGGATTTCATCAATTTCCCACAGGGTTTGCACTTTAAAATTGTCTCTGTGCTGCAGGTAGGCAAATCTGCAAATTGCAAGTAGATCTTAAAATAGTGTAAAATAGTAGAAGATGTCTTAATCATGCAACCCACTCAAAATGTTAACATCATTTGGATGTTAATTTAATTGAATTACATTTCCGATTGTTTGATTGTTTTCATATTACAGCTTCTGCTGTGATCATCCCATGTTCTATGTTTTTTGGCTCATAAAACCTGTTGCATTCCACATAAAACACAGCTTGATCTTGTCAAATGGCCATGTCAGCATCAGTGGTGCTGTAGTGGAGATGGTCGAAAGCTTCAAGTTCCAAGGTGTAAATATTACCGACAATCTGTCGCGGACCAACCACATTGAAGCTACAATCATGAAAATCACAACAACCCCATTACTTCCTCTGGAGACCAAGTAAATTAGGCATGTCGCCAATGACGCTAACAGGTGCACCAGAGAAAAGATACAGTCAGTTTGTATCTTGGCTTGGTTTGGGAATGGCTCTGCCCGAGACCACAATAAACAGCAGAGTGTTACGGCTGCAGCCCAGTCCATCGTACAGACTGAGCTCCCCACTGTTGATTCCATCTACACTTCATACTGCCTCAGGAGAGCAGCTAACATAATCAATCCCGGTCATTCCTTCTTTTCCCCTCTCCATCAGACAGAAGACATGGGGGCTAGAAAGCACACTACACCAGATACAGGAACAGTTTCTCCCCTCTATTATCAGGCTACTGAATGGACCTTCCATAAGCAAGGGCACAGTCCCAATTTTCCAACCTTGTTGCAGACATTGGACTTTATTTCTGCAACTGTTATGCTACAATGTTGAGAAACTATATTCTGCACCTGAGTATCCTTATCTTTGCTCTACATTTTCTCTTGTGTTTGATTGATTGTATTCATATATCCGATTTGATTGGATCGCATGCAAACAAAAGTTCTCTGTGTCTCGGTACATGACAAGAATAAAACGAAACCAAAGCTGAAACCCAAACAATTTGCCATAATCCAATGATTGCAGTTATGGACAAAAAAGTCGCGATGTATATAAAGTTTGCTGAACTACAGGGATTTATTTTATCAACAGAACAATTTGTATCCATGCACAAATTGTTTTTGATGCAAAAATTGTGCATTGCTAATGATTTTATTTGCCACAAGGAACCAAAATTTGATTTGATTAGGAAGCTTGTTTCTATCTGGAATTGATAATAAATAACATCACGACATTGGAAGCCTATTGCTGATGATGATATCGTGCCCAAATATAAAAACCTTGCAATTCTATAAATAGAAGACAATGAAGCTAGTCTCATCAAGTGACATACAGACTGGAACTTCCTTCTCTTTGGTGGTTCCATGCAAACTGAAGTTAGATTCAAGATTCAAGAGAGTTTATTGTCATGCATCCCAGATAGGACAATGAAATTCTTGCTTGGCTTCAGCACAACAGAATATAGTAGGCATAAATAAATACAGATCAGTGTGTTCATATACCATTGAATATATATATATATACACACATAAATAAATAAACAGATAAAGTGCAATGGACTATTAATGTTCAGAGTTTTGTATGAGTTGAGTTTAATCGCCTGATGGCTGTGGGGAACTAGCTATTCCTGAACCTGGATGTTACAGATTTCAGGCTCCTGTACCTTCTACCTGAGGGCAGCGGGGAGATGAGTGAGTGGCCAAGATGGTGTGGGTCCTTGATGATGTCCTAGAACTAGTCCTGGAACTATTCACATGGCCAGTTTACCAGAACATAAACACTTTGAGGGTGCACTTGAATTACAGTAAAAACACCAAATGGATGGTGATGGATTATGTTATATCCAGCTGTTTTAAAAAAATATTTCTATTGTCTTTGGCAAAGGTCAATTTCAAATTATTTGAAGGGCATAATAATGCAAGTTATTTTCTTGTACAATGGTTTACTTTTGCCAACTGACCTTAAAGATTCTCCAGATTTTGATTGTGACAGTCTTGCTTTGACCTCACCAAACAATCCCACCTAACAACAATCTCACCAGACCTGACAATCTACATTGCAGCAGATAGGTAGTTACAGTGATTCTGTCACCTCACAAAGAAATATGTAAGAACTGGTAGTGTTCTTGTCAACTCTCCCTGAGTGAGTAAACCAGCCTGGTTCGCATTATATGATCACACTCCATACGTTTTTTATGATTGTTTTGAATAGGGAGAACAAATTGTTCTGGTGATAAAATAATTCCCAATAGTTCAGTAAACCTTATATACATTTTAAGCATTTTAGGAGGAACACCTTGGAATACTAATATTCGAGGGCAGCTTGAAATTAAGGTGTTGGAGCTCTTAAAGAGCGTTAATGAAGATGAATCCACAGGACCTGATGGGATCTATCATAGGTTATTCCAAGGAATTATCAGCCATGGAGCCTCACGTCAGTGGTAGGGAAGATATTGGAGAGGATTATTTAAGGTAGGGTTTACTCCTTAAGGGGCTGTCCCACTTGGCGACCTAATCTGTGAGTTTAGAAGAGATTGCCCTTGACTCAAACTTGCAGCATGGTCAACACGAGGTCCTAGGAGATCGCTGGAACTCTCCTTCATGCTCGAGGGAAGTTCCCGAATACTCACAGCCTCAGCTAGGTCGCGGAAAATTTATCAGCATATTGAAATATTTGCCGCGAGTAAAATTTGTTCGGCATGGCTCTTTTTAACTCATAATGCAGTGCTATTGGTTACAGGCACTCGAGGGCAGCTGTGGGCAATCTCCTTCACTGACAAGGCATTTTGATTGGCTCATAGGAGTTTTCAGGACCTAGGAAGACCTAAATGCACGCTAACTTTATTAAACATCTTAAACTTCTGTGCGGTGGCTTGTGGCTATGGCTCACCTGCAGTCCGTCTGTCTTTTTTTATTTTTTTCTTGTCTTGTTAGGAGTGTATTTTTGGTTTATTTTTAATTGTGTATTTGTGGGGGGGGGGGGGGGAATGCTCCAGCCGCAGGCCCTGTGGAAGGTAAAATTGGGGGCTCGCAGGTCCCTGGTGGGAGACCGATTTTCAGGAGCTCCCACAACGGCAACTTCGCCTGCCCCAGAAAGTGGGATTTGAATCAGCCGTTCACAGGGCCTTACATCGCCCGGAGCGGCTTAATCGGCCGCGGGACTTTCCATCGCCCACCGGAGGCTTTAACATCAAGAGCCTTGATGTGGAAGAAGAACAAAGAACAGGGAAGATGCCTTCCATCACAGTGATGAGGATGTTCGGGGATTCACTGTGATGGATGTTTGTGTGAAACTGTGCTAAGTGTGTTATGTATATTTTGCTGTTATGACTGCAGGGAATGAAATTTCGTTCAAACCTCTGTTTGTTTGAATGACAGTAAAGGCATTCTACTCTATCTAATAGTGACTCCACTCCTTCTCTTTCTTCATATGAGTCCTGACACCGCAGGAATCAGTCTGGTGAACCTTCTCTGTACTCCCTCTATGGCAAGAATGTCTTTCCTCAGATTAGGAGACCAAAACTGTACGCAATACTCCAGGTGTGGTCTCACCAAGACCCTGTACAACTGCAGTAGAACCTCCCTGCTCTTATACTCAATCCTTTTGCTATGAATGCTAACATACCATTCGCCTTCTTCACTGCCTGCTGCACCTGCATGCCTACTTTTAATGACTGGTGTACCATGACACCCAGGTCTCGTTGCATCTCCCCATTTCCTAATCGGCCACCATTCAGATAATAGTCTACTTTCCTATTTTTGCCACCAAAATGGATAACCTCACATTTATCCACATTATACTGCATCTGCCATGCATTTTCCCACTCACCCAGCCTATCCAAGTCACCTTGCAGCCTCCTAGCATTCTCCTCACAGCTAACACTGCCCCCCAGCTTCGTGTCATCTGCAAACTTGGAGATGTTGCATTCAATTCCCTCGTCCAAATCATTAATATATATCGTAAATAGCTGGGGTCCCAGCACTGAGCCTTGCGGTACCCCACTAGTCACTGCCTGCCATTGTGAAAAGGACCCAAGGCATTTTACTAAGGCATTTGACAAAATCCCCCATGGTAGGTTGATCTAGAAGATTAAAATGCACAGGGTTCGCAGTGATGGTTGTATGGATTCAAAACTGGCTTACATATAGAAGATTGAGGATTGTGGTAGAGTGACAATATTTGGGCTAGAGGTCTGTGGCCAGTGGATTTCCATAGGAATCTGTGCTGGGACATCTGCTGTTTATCTTGTACATATAAATGACTTGGATGTAATCGTAGATGGGTTGGTTAGATGGTCCGTGGGCAGAAAGGCCTGTTCTTGTACTGCAGTGTTCTATGTTTTATGTTCAATGTATTATAAACAATGCTTTCTACACCACATCATTAAACAGGTGATGCAAAAGGTTATGTTTCTTAGATAAAAATAATTAAATTTTAGAGCAATCCTAAATGTTTTGACATTGCCAAATTAAAGACATCTGATGTTGTCTAGAGTATTAAGCCATGATACCTGTTCATCTGTGGGTAAACTACTCTCAAATGAATATATTGACTTGAAAGACTGGACAAGTGAGAACAATCATGTGTCAGAATTACATTCAAAAAGTTATTCTCAGTATCTTTGTGATTTATTTGTGTTATTTGTAAAAACATAGATAACGTTTATTTTCCAGCTTCCTAAATCAGACTGTCAGATTTTGTCCTTGTGTGTGGATAAGGAAGACAAGTTTGCTGGGTTGAAGTAGGCTGGCTGTAATCCAATCTTAGATATCGATGAAGAATAAATCACAAGAGTGAAGGTCTGTAATGTCATCTAGTTTATTGCTGTATTATTGTTTTGTAATTCATGTTCAGCCATCCAGTCCCATCTATTGGGTTGAATAATCACCAACTGCTACATTGGATACTGTTAAACATAAATTTCTCCACTTCCTATTTTTTACACAACATTTTAGGATGAGGTCTGTAGGTGTCTGATCTTACTGTCACCTTTCTACTTTTCTGAAGCAAGTAACAATCTGATAAACCATCACAGTATTATGTCATGGAAAGAAAAAGATAGCCAATTATGTTTTATGTGAGGAATTAATCAAGTGACTACTTTTTGCTGGATCATGTCAAAGTTGTTGGATGCTGTTGAAGCTGAAGTTGGTGGAAAGTATTCCATCACATTTCTGATGATGGTGGAAAGCCATGGGAGAGCCACGTGGTCAATCATTCACTGTAGGCTAGACACAAAAATCTGGTATAACTCAGCTGGTCAGACAGCACTTCAGGAGAAAAGTAAAAGGTATGTTTCGGGTCGAAACCCTTCTTCAGACCCGAAACGTCACCTACTCCTTTTCTCCAGAGATGCTGGAGTTACTCCAGCTTTTTGTATCTATCTTCAGTTTAAACCAGCAACTGCAATTCCTTCCAACACATTGACTGTAGGATATCGGAAACTCTCTCCTGCACTTATAGTCCACAGAAATATAGAAAGATATGTGCAGGAGTAGCCCATTCGGCCCATCGAGCCTGCAACAACATTCAATATGATCATGGCTGATCATCTTTAGATGATCGTGGCTGATTATCTAAAATCATTTCCTGCTTTTTACCCACATCCCTTGATTCCTTTAGCCCTAAGAGCTAAATCTAACTCTCTCTTGAAAACATCCAGTGAATTGGCCTCCACTGCCTTCAGTGGCAGAGAATTCCAGATTCACAACTCTCTGGGTGAAGAGATCATTGATAAAGTATCTGGAGATATCTAAGATTGTGGATAATCAACCATGATCACAGTGAACTCCACAGAAAAATTCTGGGGATGAGATGATTGACCTTCACAGCCATAATCCTCTTTCTTTTTATTGGGTGCTATCTAGCCGGTGGACAATTACCCTTACTTCCCTGCTGACTTTTATGTAATAGCCACTCCACTAATCAAAAAACTTTGCTCTCCCAAGAGGAATATTTATGTTGTTGATACAATTAATGATACCTCACATGAGCCTGAAGTAACAGTATGTTAAATATGAGATATATCCCATTTGCATGAATCATTAACTACTTTTCCTGAAGTTACTATTTCGAGCAAAGATCAATATTGATTTCGATTTACAACAGGCAGGACTCTGATTAATACTTGTACAGTATATCATTTAATCAACTTTGATTCCAGTTCTAACTTTTTCTCTCATCATCTCATTGCCATTGGTTCCAGCTCCCAAGTAACATCACTGTGTTAAAGATCATCAATTTAAACTGATACTTCATCAATTTATCAGGAACTTTACAGTAAAAATGAGTAGTGTTTTGATGACATGCGTCATGCAATGGATGGGTTTTTTTCAAACTTAAACTTAACTTAAAGTCCCGACTACAATCAGTCTGAAATGTCACCCATCTATGTTCTTCAGAGATGCTGCCTGACCCGTTGAATTACACCAGCATGTTTTTGTATACAAGCACCTGCAGTTCCTTGTGTCTACATCTTAAAATTATCCATAATTTCTTCTACGGGCTCTGAACTTTCAGTTCTACAGTCGTTGCTTTCTTGCAAAATAGCTGCACAATTTCTTAAAGTAGCAGCAAGTCATCTTTGGACTGTGTATTTCACAAATCAAGATAAAATATGTTGATAAATCGGGAGGGTTTGCAATAGATGTCACGTCTGCCCCACTCAGTGGTTCAATATGAACCTCCACCCCAACTCTTGTTTCTTTCTGTGGATTTGAACTCTCATAATCCAGCTTTATCGCCTTGTACACTTCACTGCACCAGCCAGCATGTTCAATACAATGACAATATTGTTACTGAGCTTGTACTCCAAAAACACAGGCTAAAACCTGAGCTCAAATCCCAAAAGCCAACTATGGAACTGAAATGTAGTTATTAAAATAATGTGGATTAAAAAGGTACCATCAATAATAATGTGCATAATACTATTGAACTGTTATAAAAACTTGTAGAAGTGAAACAAAGTGCCGATGGTGAAGAGAGGAGCATGCTTGAGTCCTCTACAAAATGATTCAGTAAACAACAGTTCCAGAGCAATTAGGGATGAGCAATAAGTGCCAGGCTTGCAAGTGATCACAATCCATACAGGTACAGAAATGTTGCTAATTGTATTCAGTTTCATTGAAAAAAATATGTGTCTTTAATGAATATAGTGAGAGAATAGTGAAAGGCTTGGATAGAATTGATGTGAAAAGGATGTTTCCACTCGTGAGAGTTTAGGACTCGAGGTCACAGCCTCAGAGTTAAAGGACTAGCTTCTGAATGGAGAGAAGGAGAAATTTATTTAGTCAGAGGGTGGTGAATCTGTGGAATTCTTTGCCACAGAAGGCTGTGGAGGCCGTCAGTGGATATTTCTTAAGGCGGAGATAGATAGATCCTGATTAGTACAAGTGTCAGAGTTTATGGGGAGAAAACAGGAGAATGGGGTTAGGAGGAAGAGATAGATCAGACATGATTGAATGGGGGAGTAGACTTGATGGGCCAAATGGCCAAATTGCCTAATTCTATTCATATCACATGACCTTATGACCTTGTAACACCGATTCTAAAGTAGGTTACTATTCAATTGAAGGCACTACTATTTAATTGAATGCACTGGATGGCTTTCAGTTTATAGAACATTCAACATAGAAAAGTACAGGATAGGAACAGGCTCTTCAGCCCACAATATCCGTGTTAACCATGATGTCAAGATAAACCAATCTCATCTGCCTGCTCAGGATCTATATCCCTCCATTCCCTTAGTGTTGTGATTTTCACCAACTTCTTAGTCATTGAAACTAAGGATGGAGATGCTGGAACAAAATATTGGAGTTACATCTATACAGAACTAAAACTCTTGTTATCTTCCGGTTTGGCGTTCTTTCTATTTGCGCAAAAACGGTTCGTGATAGTGATACGATTTTTTCGCCACTTCACTCACGGTTCTCCGGTGCTGCGAGTGCCCAATAGTTTCATTCCGATCGGTTGAATGTCATAAAAGTTAGTGAGGTTTAAAAATCTTACAACCGTGCATGCGCAGATCGATCTCTTCTCCTGCCAGTCAACGCTGCATGGATCAGTCTCTTTCCCTGTCACTCCCCGGGACGGGGAGGTTTCCAACCAGACACAATTTTCGGAGGGAACCGCAGCAGCCGAGCCCCAAGCAGCGCCGCCCCAAGCAGCCCAGTGTTGGAGACCCTGTCCATCTCAATGTGGGAGACCCAGTCCAGAGTCGGAGGCCCAGCCCAGTCTTGAGTTGGAGACCCAGCCCAATCTGGTGTCGGAGATGTCGACAAACAGAAAGCTGAGACTCTGATCCCGGCGTAGGCGGATGACCAGCCACCAGCACCCGCTGTGAATCCTAATCGTACCGCCAATTCCAGCCACTACCCTTCTGGTCCCCCTAAACTGGCTCCTCCCCCCATCCCCGTGATGTCCCCCTATCGCCCATGGCTCTTCCCCGTCTTTTTTTTCACTCTTCCCTGCCCACCCACCCCTCACCCCCACACAACTCCCCCCCCCCACACACCCCTTCCCCACACACCCCACTGCCCACACACACCCCTCCCTTCACAAGCCCCCCTGCCCACATACCCCTCCCCCCCCAAACCCCCCCCCCCCACACCCCCTCCCCCACACACACACACACCACCTCCCTGGCCCACATACCACACTGTCCACGAACACCCCCGCCCCCACAACCACCAGACCCCACAAGCCCCCAAACCCTCCTGCCCCCACAACTCCACACAACACCCCCCACACCCCCCCAACCCCCCCCCACCTACAATCCCTCCGCCCTCCAATATCCCCCGCCTTCACAATCCCCCCTGCCCCCACAAACTCCCTGACCCCACAACCCCCATGCCCCCACAACCCCACTGCCCCAAGCAGCCCCGCCCCAAGCAGCCCCAGGTGGCATTTCGGTTTGAGACCCTTCAGACTCAGTCTTCAGGTCTGAAGAATGGTCTCGACCCGAAATGTCACCCATTCCTTTTCTCCAAAGATGCTGCCTGTTCCGCTGAGTTACTCCAGCTTTTTGTGTCCATCTTCGGTTAAAACAGATTACAAATTATCGTGGGAGGGATTATTGTGCGTGGGAGCTAGTTGCGTGCATTATGCAGGCAACCAGATGGTATTACTGTGTTTAAACAATAAATAAAACGTGTCAAGGGGGGGGGGGGGAGTGGGAAGAGATAAAATAGTTTGTTGTTATGCACACTTGTCATCGGCCCGCCAGGGAATTTGTGTGTCCCCCCATGTTTTAAAAGCGATTTACTATGGCTGCCAATACCCCGAGCCATCTGTCCCCACGGCCGGGATGGGGGGGGGAGAATCACCCAGTGTGGGTGTCGGGGTCCAGGGGTCGGGGGTTGAATCACCCTGGTGTGGGGTTTGGGGTCCGATGGCGGTACATCGCGGTCAATAACTCTGCGTGGGTGGAGGGACCAGCCTGTTCCACACCTCTGCTCCACCCGGCCCCGTGTGTGTGTGCGCTGCCGACCCACAGCCCGTCACACTGCGGCCACATGGGGGAGACGAGGTGGAGGGCGGCCGTGGCCGTGAGAGAGTGGGGGCTGTCACGAGGGATGCGCTCCTTCTGCCACTTACAACTTGGTGCTCGGGTTCAGAGTGCCCAGTCACATATGGCTTTTGTGGGAAATTGACCCCCACCATCCCGTCTCCACTGGCTAGTGATGTGATGGACGCGGGGGTCTGGACCAATTGCTGACAAGTCCCACTCCCCCCCTCCCCCCCGGGGTTGGGGTGACTTAGTACGGGAGACAAGTGTCCTCGACAGTGAACCCCATGGGCAATCACTACCAAAGTGTCTGCCCACACAATCCGTACACCTCTCGTACACTTCCCCCTCCCATAAAAATTTATGCTTAATGGCATATTATCTTCAGATTTGTTCAATAATACTATTCAAAATAATGTTTGGTAATTCACATGTTCTGTTTCATTTTTTGACTGCTGGCAAAAGCATTCAAACTTGTAGCGGGTCAAACATTAAATTAATGGTGCAATTGCTTGAAAGAATTTTGGACAAGACTTTACATAAGCAAGGGCTTACTTTGCAATAATTATATGTGCTCTCAGGAGGGATAATAAATAATATTTGTAACAAGATTTTCCATTTTTGCCATGACACCACTGTCAAAAACAGGCTCCTCACTGTTTGGTTTGTGTCTAAATTATGACATTTAATTAGTCACCTGGTGTTTAGCCAATAACCTCATCCTACAGGAGGTATTGCTCGGATGGTTGTTAATAGGCTGAAGGCTTTCGTTCCCCCCTAGGAGACCCAGCAGTACTGCGAATAAAGCAATTTCATACATTGTACTGTGTACCCAGTAGCTAATTCCTTCCACTTATGAAAAGCTTAGTATTTAGCTCTTTGTGTCATTGTTGATTATTAACTGCTGGGATGATAATCATCAGCAACTCTGCGGCATGTTGCCTTCTGCGTAGAATTCTGTTGCAGCTTCTTGATTTCTAACCAAGTTTAATGTTGAATATAGGATGACAGGTTAAAACCAGCTAGCATTTCACACAATTTTAATGACTATTTGGACGCAGAAGTCTTCTATTTTATTGCTTACTTTCAGTAATTCACACTTTGCACACAATATATCAATTAACTAAACCTGCTTTTAACATAGGGCTCTTTACTTTAGATTGTAGACTTTAGAGATACAGCATGGAAACAGGCCCTTCATCTCACCGATTCCACGCCGACCAGCGATCACTCCGAATGCTAACACTATCCTACACACTAGGGACAATTTACAATTTACAGAAGCCACTTAACCAGAGAATCCAGACTTATTCGGAGAAAACCCATGCAGTCATAGGGAGAACGTACAAACTCCATACAGTCAAAACCCGTAGTCAGGATTGAAGCTGGTCTCTGACGCTGTAAGGCAGCAACTTTATCGCTGCACACCTTTGTAGCTGCTCAAATAACAATGTTAATATTTCTAAATTCTGCTACAAATCCCAGAAGAAAACTGGCAATAAGGTGAACAAAGAACTAACGTTTACATTTTATATTGCAAATTAATTTAAATTCTTAGGAGAACCAGTGTTGCACAGTTTTGTTTTGACCTTTCAATGCACATTTCCTCAAGATTTAGAAAGATGCTTTCAATCTCAGATTGAACTTTACACACAGCCAGCTAACTTAATTTGTAATGTTCAGAATATTGAATGGTCTTTCATTCATTGTTAACATGGGTTAACATAAACATTGTAAACCAGAACCATAATAAATACTTTAACGCACACTACTGCTCTCAAACCTAAAGCTTTGATTCAGGCTAAGGGAAGGTTGTAAAGTAAGGGTTAAACATGTCTATCAGCTAAAATCAAGTTGTCTGCTAACTGTCCTCAGGTCAAGCAAGCAGGCTCATTTTAAATAACAATTAGGTACTTCGGAAAATAAATGGACTCTCTTGGAAGAACTAGTAAATCATGAGACCTCAGATCATGCAGCTGCAAGCATTCTCGGAGACAACTGAGCCTACCGTGGATCCTGATGTAATGAATGACCCTCATTTTCAGTATTAAGTAGGATAGCTAGTTTTAAACAGTTGACTGTAGTTTGCAGATTTGGGAAGAAGAGTCTGAGTCAGCTACCGAACCTCTCCTTGGGCCAACATCCAGAATGGTGCCAGGACCCTTGAGTTTTCCAAGCCAAGCCGTGATACGCAGGAGTTTGCAGTGTCCAGTAGATGGGAGTGGGGGATTCATTGTTTTATAGCTGTTTTATTATTGTTTTAATCAATGTTTCATTTTGAATTTTATATGGTCGATGTGTTCTTTCTCCATCATTGATCCAAATCCTCAATATCTGTTTCTACCATTACAAAGGTGCATAGACATGGACATGGATAAATTCAGTAAATCTACAAATCTGGGTGGCACAGTGGTGCAGCGATAGCATTGCTGCCAGAGACCTATGTTCAAACTTGATTACAGGTGCTGTCTGTAGGGAGTTTGAACATTCTGCCTATGTTCATGTGGTTTTAGTCAAGGTGCTCTGATTTTCTCCTACGTTCCAAAGACATAAAGGTTTGTAGGTTAATTGTCTTCTGTTAATTGTAAAATTGTTCCTATTGTGTAGAATAGTGCTCTTGTATGGGGGTCACTGGTCGGCACGGACTTGGTGGGCCAACCTGGTCAGCTTTGCTTATAATATGACCTATGAGAAAAAAATAAACCTACTCTTAATAACAACAGTACCAATAAAGAGGTATTATCACTTGCAAAAATATTTGCCAAAAACCATTCTTTGCTTATCGAGCTGAAGGAGCTAAAACAAATCAGTCCATTCACAACAATCAAGAAATGATGTGTTATTTGCCTTTTTACACTTGTACCAAGTTCCCCACTAGGCTTGCCAAACATTCTTTCATGACGACAGCGTATTTTTGAAACCCCAGAGGTGATCAATTATGTCCTTAATTTTAGGAGATGAATCAGAAGAACGATGACAAAAGGAATCCCTAACTAATGTTTAAATTCTGTAGGAGAAAGTGATTTCAAAATCATGTCCAGAGATACTATTGGTGAAGCTAGAATTCTTCACTCCAATCTAACTTCACATTTAAGTATTCCCAAAGAGATCACCACTAAACAATGCAATATAAATTTAAATTAACGACAGTATTATAATATTAATTATATTTATTAAACACTATAATTTAACATAAGCATAACCATTATAAAGAATGGATCGACGGGGCTTATATTCACTGGAATTTAGAAGGTTGACAGGGGATCTTATAGAGACATATACAATTCTTAAGGGATTGGACAAGCCAGATGCGGGAAAAATGTTCCTGATGTTGGGGGAGTCCAGAACCAGGGATCACAGTTTAAGAATAAGGGGTAGGCCATTTAGGATTAAGATGAGGAAATACCTTTTCACCCAGAGTTGTGAATCTGTGGAATTCTCTGCCACAGAAGGCAGTGAAGGCCAATTCACTGGATGTATTCAAGAGAGAGTTAGATTTAGCTCTTAGGGCTAACAGAATCAAGGGATATGGAGAGCAAGGAATGGGGTACTGGTTTTGGATGATCATCCATGATCATATTGAATGGCGGTGCTGGCTCGAAGGGACGAATGGCCTACTCGTGCACCTCTTTTCTATGTTTCTATGTTTCTATTAAAAAATGATGCAAATATTAACATATCTGAAGGCTATTGCACCATGTAGCTAGTGATTTCAGGCTCTTTAAATGTGCAACTGCATCAGGTTTGCCATGGTATTTTGTAAGCTGTTTCTCTTTTATTCCGATCCTTTTATATATGTTCTCTTTTTGGAGTATATTCTTTTTACATAATGTTGCTTGGAAGACCCCACAACGTTGGTACAATCCAGAGCATGAGGTTTCAAAATATATTTCATATTGCTTGTGGAATCACACCAGGAATAAGATTCAATTTCCTTATTTAATTTTAATTTTCCTCCTTCAATATTATATTGATATATATAAATATATAAAGCTATATAGCTTTTGCCCTTGAGAGTATTAATAGCTTTCTGAACTTTTAACAAATTAGTGCTAATTTTTTAATCATTTCAGTTTCATGTACAATTTGACAATTCTATATTAAGCACACATCTTGATTTGTTGACTATAATTAGCTATAATTATTATAATGTGAACATTTCTAGCAGTTGCAAGCCGTTAACCAAAAATAATTTAACTTATATCATTATGAATGGAATAAAACTAAGATTTACCAGAGCAGAAAAACTGCCACAGATGGTAGTTGAGGCCAGTTCATTGGCTATATTTAAGAGGGAGTTAGATGTGGCCCTTGTGGCTAAAGGGGTCAGGGGGTATGGAGAGAAGGCAAGTACGGGATACTGAGTTGGATGATCAGCCATGATCATATTGAATGGCGGTGCAGGCTCGAAGGGCCTAATGGCCTACTCCTGCACCTATTTTCTATGTATCTATGTAACATCATTGATGATTGAAGTGGGCTCTGCAGAAGCACCAAATGGAGGCATTGGCCCTATTCAAAATGGGTCTGGTATTTCCTCATTTTTATACCAATTCTATCACCACTAATTATTGCTTACAGAGATATCTCACCCTTTTAAACCAATGAACTTTTGGGTCACTTGTATCAGTGTTAAGAGCTTGCATGGAAATTGTGGAACGATTGGCGCTAGGAGTGGGGTGAGGTAGTTCTACAAATGGGTTAATACTTTACACTGCTTTCCCAACAGTAAGGATGGGAAAGTAAAATTAAAAAACATTTTTTTTCCTTTGTGGATCATTGGTCATTATGCAGCAACTGAAGAAGAATCTTGAATAGCTTCATGTGCCTGCGTTTAGCCCATATCATTCTCCACCTGTCCTATCCTTGCACCTGTCCAAATGTAATTTAAATGTTGCGATAGTACCTGCCTCAACTAGCTCATCTGGTAGCTCGTTCCATATAACCTAACCCTCTGTGTGAAAATGTTCCCCCCCAAATTAAATATTTCCCCTCTCAACTGCCCTCTGATTCTTGACTCCTCCACTCTAGGTAAAATACTCTGTGAATTCATCCTAGCTATTCACATCAGTGCTTCTTAAACTGGTGAATGGTTCTCCCAATGGTGAATGAAATTATTTTGGGGTGAATGAATTAATTTATGTTTATAGCTCATGTTGAATTAAATTATATATAAAATTATACACCAGGGAGAATAAGACGAAAATTACCCAAAAACATAAGAAAATTTAGTCGAGGGTGAATGAAATTTTGTGATAAAAACTCAAGGGTGAATTACACTAAGTTTAAGAAGCACACTGATGAAGGCCAATGTATCGCAAGCTTTCTTGATCATGCTATCTACCTGTGATGCCACTTTCAAGAAACTATGTACTTGCACTCCTAGATCCCTCTGCTCTACAACACTCTACAACACTCCTCAACGCCCTGCCTTTCACTGTGAAGGTCCTGCCCTGGTTTTATTTCCTAAAATGCAACACCTCTCACATCTGCATTAAACTACATTAACCATTCCTCAGTCCAGCTACCCAACTGATCAAGATCCTGACAATAATTTTGATAACCAAAAATATGATTTTTTTGTAATGAATTACAACTAACACAGATTGCTGGCAGTTTATATACATCAATATTAATAAAATAAATTAAATAAATATAAATAAATCTACTGTTGTTTACTGTACACTGAAAGATTTTTTATTTATAGTCACACATTTTCTACAGCTACGTACAACCTATCTTATCACACAATACACCTCTTACTCACTGAGTCACTGTTACCAAAGAAAAAGAGATATTTCAGAATCATGGATCTAATGGATTGTACTTGGTATATAGTTTGTTGACAATATCAACAGCATGTTTGGTCCCCTTCTGAATTAATTTTTCTCACAATAGCTTTGCACCGCTGCCTGAATACCAATTTTTGAGTTAGCAGATACACAATCCAATTGGAAATTAAACTGTTCAGAAGGAAGCAAACATGCTGGGACTCATGTGCACCAGCCTGCTGAGAGTTATTTGATGATTCAATCGCTGTGACAGAAACATAGTCATCACATTATTTGCACATCTGCTGAGATCTTGCTTCCTAAATGTACTCAGTAAGCTGGAAAATAGAAAAAATAACCTTTTTCAGATCAGCTAATCTAACAATCAACACTCAGGTCTACTTTTATGGCTTGTAAAATCCAATGCTGTGAATGAAGAAAATGACAACGTTAATCTTTGCAAAGCACATCATATATTTAACTGAACTGTATTATGGTATTTTCCCCTATTGGTCAATGACAATACTTAAAGAATGAACTATTTTATAACATTATATTCCCATATGCTTTTAACATATTATTCCCAAATATATTTAGTAGCCATCTTAAATATCTTTAACCTAGTTCTGCAAAAATTGGCCTGGAAATGAACAAAGATGATACCTGGAAGTACTGCTAAGTTGGTTGTGTTTTATTACTATTTTGTTCTTACTTCTCATGACAAGCGAAGTAGAAGTAATTGTGAATTTTAGACTTTCTGTTGCAGGAAAATAAAATGTAATATATTAAGATGTTTACATCTATAGAAAGTTCTTTATTTGCAATTGTGTTCTACTAGACTATTAAACTAACTATTTGTGATGGTTTTGCTGCGAATATTATCTGTAATAGAGATGTAGCAGATTAGTAAGAAGTATGAAGTAGTATCTGAGGTTAGGAGTTGAAATTTTTCTAAAGTGCTACTGACTATCACATGAACTCCACTTGGAAAATCAATACTTTAAGGAGACTTTCTCTCGCATTTCAACGTAGGCAATTTCCGAAAACTTGAAATAATAACCTATTTTAAGTGCCTGGATTTTCTCAGTGAAATGTCATTGTCATATTGCTGTGAGATGATAAGCAAATGCATGCTTATCTCACTCGTCACCAATGTAACATCTAAAATGTACTCCAGTTTAAACAAAACAGAATCCCCATGTATGAGGTGCTCTGGAAAGGATTACCTTGAATGCCATACAAGTCATTTGTTTAGATGTATTTACATTTAGTTTGTATTTATTCTGTTATTTTGAACTATTTAGCTTTCTTTCCGCAAACATTGTGAGGAGTTGCATGAGAGTGGCCTGAAGGCAACTCATCCATCTGTTCTCTTCCTTCCCTCAGGACACTTGTTCTGACTCCACTTGTTAGTTGTTCTCTGGAGGCAGGGCCACATTTGGGAATAAACACAATGGAGAATCATGCACTGCCGTGCACAAACCAGAAGTAGACCAGAATAATAGCATTAGCAATCCATTTGTTATCAGTCTCATAGATAGCACCTAAGTGCAACAGATAAGAAAATACATTTACTGTAATTTTTAAATATTATTTCATTATGGTTATCGAGAAATAAGGATAAGCATTCGGAATAGAGAAGGTGTCTTTGCACTTACGTGACACCTTTCATGTACCTTACAGACTACCCTGAAGACCAATTCCGTGCAGTTATTTTTATAATGGGAAAACGTGGCAGTCAATATTAGCATGGGCAGCTCCCACAAACAAATGCAATTATAAAGAGTTTATTTGTTTGTCTAGTTATGTTAATTGAGGGATAGGTATTTGCCAGAATACTAGGGATAACTCTGCTGGTCTCTTTTAAAATATTCCATGGCAAATTTGATTTCCACCAAAGTGAGCAGATAGCAGTTGAACACGCTATCCAAAACACAGCCTCTCCAACAGTGTAGCACCCCCTCAATGCTGCAGTGCGGTGGGGGTTTTTTAGATTTTTTGTGCTAATATCTCTGGAGAAAAGCTGCCATTTGATTCAAAGAAGTAAATGCTGCTAACTAAACCATGGTTGCACTGAGATGTGATGTCACATAAATTTGTATCAGTTTTCCTTTTGATCAAAAACGCTGTAGAAGATTATTCTGGCAAAGATATCGCATTAATTAGACTTTCACAGTGACATAACTCCAGCTCGTTCAATCCTTAAAATGTATTATTTAGTTTAGACGATAGGCAGGCATCTGTTTCAAGACAGTCAGGCAGTGAAGCCTGAGGAGTACGTGACAAACATAAGCGCAGGCTTAAGCATTTTATCAACATCATCCTAATCTGAAATGTACTTCTACCAACAGCATCCTCTACACTGCACTACTCACGGGTTTGGACCAAGGCGGAGGGACAGCATCATCGAGAACAAAGGGGGACAAAGGGAGACCCGGCGTGGGGGGCTGTCGAGAACTAAGGGAGGCCTGGCATGGCGGGGGGGGGGGGGGGGGGGGGATTAAGAAAGGATGAGTAATTTTTTTAACTTTGTCAACACCTTTGTGGCGACTCTTTTGTGTACTTTGTATGCAAAAACAAAGAATTCCACTGCACCTAGCTAAGTATAACTGACATTAAAGTATCATTTCGTTCATTCATTAAAATGTACAGTTAAATAATATATTAATGTTCAGATTTTCATTTTTGTTCTCAATGGGGGCAATAATCAGTGAAGTGGCAGGATCACTTGAGCATCATAATGTTCAGGTGGAAGTGATAGGTTCTGTGTGCATTAAGACATGTGCTAAGATGAAGTAATGATACTGGAATGCATTTTAAACAATCGATAAATATTGAGCAGCACAGTGATGCAGCAGGTAAAGCCACCGCGTTACAAGACCAAAGATCTGTGCTCAACCCTGACCTTGGTGCCTCCATGGCTTTCCTCCGGATTGTCGGTTTCTTCCCACATCCTAAGATTGGTAGGTTGCAGACACAAGGAACTGCTGATGCTGGAACTTTGCTTAGAACACACAGGCTTGGAGTAACTCGAAGGGGTCAGGCTGCAACTCTGAAGGACATGGATAGGCGATATTTTGGGTCAGAGCCTTTCTTCCTGACATTTCGAATTGATCACTTTGGGGAAGAAAGGTTCCGACTGCTTGAATAATCTTCTAGAATTTTTTGAGGGTGTAACTAGGAAATTGGACAAGGGATAACCAGTGGATGTAGTGTACCTGGACTTCCAGAAAGTATTTGATAAGGCCCACATAGGAGATTAGTGGGCAAAATGAGGGCACATGATATTGGGGATAGAGTGCTGACATGGATAGAAAATTTGTTTGCAGATAGGAAACAAAACGTTGGGATTAACGGATCCCTTTCAGAATGACAGGCAGTGACTAGTGGGGTACCGCAAGGCTCGGTGCTGGGACCGCAGATATTTACAATACACATCAATGATTTAGATGAAGGGATTCAAAGTAACATTAGCAAATTTGCAGATGACACAAAGCTGGGTGACAGTGTGAATTGTGAGGAGGATGCTATGAGAATGCAGGGTGACTTGGACAGGTTGGGTGACTGGGCAGGTGCATGGCAGATGCAGTTTAATGTAGATAAATGTGAGGTTATCCACTTCGGTAGGAAAAACAGGAAGGCAGATTACTATCTAAATGGTGTCGAGTTAGGAAAAGGGGAAGTACAACGGAATCTGGGGTCCTTGTTCATCAGTCAATGAAAGTAAGCATGCAGTTACAGCAGGCAGTGAAGAAAGTGAATGGCATGTTGGCCTTTATAACAAGAGGAGTTGAGTATAGGAGCAAAGAGGTCCTTCTGCAGTTATGGCCCTAGTGAGACCACACCTGGAGTATCGTGTGCAGTTTTGGTCCCCTAATTTGAGGAAGGACATTCTTGCTATTGAGGGAGTGCAGCATAGGTTTACAAGGTTAATTCCCGGGATGGCGGGACTGTCATATGCTGAGAGAATGGAGCGGCTGGGCTTGCATTCTCTGGAGTTTAGAAGGATGAGAGGAAATATTATTGAAACATGTAAGATTATTAAGGGTTTGGACATGCTAGAGGCAGGAAACATGTTCCAGATGTTGGGGGAGTCCAGAACCAGGGGCCACAGTTTAAGAATTAGAGGGAAGCCATTTAGAATGGAGACGAGGAAACACCTTTTCTCACAGAGAGTGGTGAGTCTGTGGAATTAATTCTCTGCCTCAGAGGGCGGTGGAGGCCGGTTCTCTGGATACTTTCAAGAGAGAGCTAGATAGGCTCTTAAAGATAGTGGAGTCAGGGGATATGTGGAGAGGGCAGGAACGGGGCACTGATTGGGGATGATCACCCATGATCACATTGAATGACGGTGCTGGCTCAAAGGGCCAAATGGCCTACTTCTACACCTATTGTCTATTGTCAATTGACTCAAAACACCACCTATCCATGTCTTCCAGAGATGCGACTTGCCCCGCTGAGTTACTCCAGCACATTGGGTTGGAATATTAATTGGCCACTGTAACCTGCCCCTAGTATATCAAAAATAAAATCTGGAGAAGTTGACGAGAACTTGGAGGAAATGACTAATAAGGATTAACGGGTAGTTGATGATCGGTGTTGACTTGGTGGGCCAAAGGGCCTGTTTCTGTGTTGTATTTCAATATGCTCTATGACTTCATGAGAAATATACAGCTTCATTGTGTTTTAGTTATTACATTCAGCTGGTTTTCTTGTTATGAGATTTATGTCCCATTCTTGATGTAAGGTGGAAGGACTGGAGATAAGGGGCAAAAGATTCTTCTGCTCAGTATATTTATATTCCAATCTTAAACTGAATGATTTCAACTTGCAACTCCAGAAATCACAGACAAGCTGGGCCTTGAGGAGATATAGTCCAACCATCAGTATGTTATAATGCATTGTTACTTTGTTGTAATCAATTTTAGATTGATACCAGCAACTTTCCAGAGAATTTCCAACAATGTTCAATAATTAATAGAGCTGTGTGTTTCCTGTAGGCCACTGTTTTCATTGTAGAAACCTTCACATCCTACAATATCAGGAAGGTGATGTAAAAAATAAACATGATTTTCATGCGATTTCTATGGAATTTACTGGGGGGGCTCCATATTCAAACAGCTTCAAGGATACTGAGCAAATATTGTTGCTCTTGAAATAAAACATGAAGCTATGTAATCAATAATGTGGCGTCAAATAACTGTCAACATTCAGAATGATGCGTGTTACAAGCAAACAAACAGAGCCAGAAGACAAGAAAGATGCCCCAGCATTGTGCATTATATATCTTGCAAAGTTAATAAATGCCAAAATATCTTCGCAAACTTACTTCAGAATCCAGGTTGTAAACTCTTCAAGATTCAGTTGCAATTACATGCATTCCAATTATTTTCATTCAACACATAGATTTCTATAGTGTAGCATTTGTACAGTTCAAAATGAACTAAATTTGGTCTCCGATTATATATGTAGATTTACCATATAACGAACAACAATTACAGCACGGAAACAGGCCATCTCGGCCCTATAAGTCAATGCCGAACATCTTTTTTCCCTTAGTCCCACCTGCCTGCACTCATACCATAAACCATTCCCTTCTCATCCATATGCCTATCCAATTTATTTTTAAATGATACCAACAAACCTGCCTCCAGCACCTTCACTGGAAGCCCATTCCACACCGCTACCACTCTCTGAGTAAAGAAGTTCCCCCTCATGTTACCCCTAAACTTCTGTCCCTTAATTCTGAAGTCATGTCCTCTTGTTTGAATCTTCCATATTCTCAAAGGGAAAAGCTGATCCACATCAACTCTGTCTATCCCTCTCATCATTTTAAAGACCTCTATCAAGTCCCCCCTTAACCTTCTGCACTCCAGAGAATAAAGACCTAACCTATTCAACCTTTCTCTGTAACTTAGTTGTTGAAACCCAGGCAACATTTTAGTAAATTTCCTCTGTACTCTCTCTATTTTGTTGACATCCTTCCTATAATTGGGCGACCAAAATTGTACACCATACTCCGATTATATATGTAGATTTACCAAATTAAAAATGTTTGGGGGGTGGGGGAGTGTGGGTGGACAGCGTTGTTCTTAAGAAAAGTAGTGAACTGAGGTGGGAAGGATAATTATGGAAAGCAATTTTGCAGGTTGTGATTAATAGAAGCATGATTTTTTTGCTGGAAACGGTAAGTAAGGAGATAGGTGAGTGTCTAAAGAACTCGTGGAAGTAGGGGATGTTGTTAGGGTTGGTTTGATGCTTGGCTGTTGGGATCTGTGGGGTTGAGGTGATATTTGGGGTGTTGGGTTCATAGTCTGTGGGAGATGATTAATTGTGGGCTTGATTTGGTCTGCAAATAGGGGAAGTTGTTGGAGTGCCTAAGGAGTAGTTGGGTAACATTATTTTCTTAAAGAAGATGTATCTGAGATGTTCATTTTTACTAATACTGAAATGCATAAAAGATCTAGTTTAGTTTTGAATGGAACCAAGCACTTCAGCCCACCATTCACGCGACCATTCACACTTGTTGTATGCTATCACATCCCAAACACTCAAGAGACAATTTTCAGAAATTAAGATAAAAACCCACACGTCTTTAGGATGTGGGAGCAATCCAGAACACCCGAAGGAAACCCACACGCTCTCAGATTATGGAAGATGAGAAATGAAGGCATATGAGTTGTGATGTCTAAGTCCATATACAAATGACGAAAGGGGTGGTACTGGCCATTTTAAAGTGCATTAATGTGGATATATCCACAGGGTCTGACCCTGCAATCTCAGGCTTTGTGGGAATCCAGGGAGTAGATTGTGGAAGCCCTTGCTGAGATAATTGCAACACCTTCAGCCAAAGGTGAAGGACAGCTGCTAATGTTGTACCATTATGTACCAAGCAGTCACAGGGAGAATGTATGAACACTACACAGACAGCACCTGAGATCGGGATTGATCCTGAGTCTCGGATGATGTGAGGCAACAGCTCTACTCCAAGGTGCCAAAGTGGAAGTCAAGGATCTAGTTGCAAAGGGAAGTATGCCGAGTCTTTAACAAAGGGTTAACTCTAAACTAAGGATTTCTACACATGGCACTTATATCATATGCACATGGGGTAATGCCAGTACATTCTATGGCCACGTAAATTGCATGGCAATATATACAAATAACTGATGACTCTATAAAACCTATATTTATTCTCAATCCTTCTCACGCTCTTTCTGAGTCTTGTTTGGTGACCGATCTCCAAGCCATGCTTGGGTCCATAACTGCTAGCCCTCTCGCCAGTCTTCCTGAATCTCTGACCCAGGTTAATCTCAGACAGCACATTCTCCATTACAATAATGTATGATGCCTTTCAGGAACAACTGCAGCCTATTTGCAGCAGAGGCCCAGACTACACCACTCCCTCATCAAACACATCAACGTTGAGCTGTGGGATGGAATTTCTACACCTTTATCATTTTTATTTCACAAGCTTACTATTAGTTTTCACATTATGTTCACATTAATTTTCACATTATGCAGTTGTATAGGGCTCTGGTGAGACCACATCTGGAGTATTGTGTACAGTTTTGGCCTCCTAATTTGAGGAAGGACATTCTTGCTATTGAGGGAGCCCAGCGTAGGTTCACCAGATTGATCCCTGGGATGGCGGGACTGTCATATGAGGAAAAAAGATTGAAAAGACTAGGCTTGTATTCACTGGAGATTAGAAGGATGAGGGGAACCAGGGGGAATCTTATAGAAACATATAAAATTATAAAAGGACTGGACAAGCTAGATGCAGGAAAATCTTTCCCAATGTTTCTACATTTTTATTAATTTTGGTTTGTTGGTCAGTCCAGAACCAGGGGCCACAGTCTTAGAATAAAGGGGAGGTCATTTAAGACTGAGGTGAGAAAATACTTTTTCACCTAGGGAGTTGAGAATTTATGGAATTCCCTGCCACAGAGGGCAGTGGAGGCCAAATCACTGGATGGATTTAAGAGAGAGTTGATAGAGTACTAGGGGCTAGAGGAGTCAAGGGATATGGGGAGAAGGCAGGCACGGGTTATTGATAGGGCCTCCTCTTGCACTTATTTTCTATGTTTCTACATTTCTATTAATTTGGTTTGTTGGTCAGCTATTACCTCCCCCCTTCCCCACCTCACTCCTCCCCTCCCCCCCCCCCCCCCTCTGATCCCCGCCACAATGCAATCTTCCTGCATCTAGCCTGTCCAACCCCTTAAGAATTTTGTAAGTTTCTATAAGATCCCCTCTCAATCTCCTAAACTCTAGAGAGTATAAACCAAGTCTATCCAGTCTTTCTTCATAAGACTGTCCTGACATCCCAGGAATCGGTCTGGTGAACCTTCTCTGCACTCCCTCTATGGCAATAATGTCCTTCCTCAGATTTGGAGACCAAAACTGTACGCAATACTCCAGGTGTGGTCTCACCAAGACCCTGTACAACTGCAGTAGAACCTCCCTGCTCCTATACTCAAATCCTTTTGCTATGAAAGCTAACATACCATTCGCTTTCTTCACTGCCTGCTGCACCTGCATGCCTACTTTCAATGACTGGTGTACCATGACACCCAGGTCTCGCTGCATCTCCCCTTTTCCTAGTCGGCCACCATTTAGATAATAGTCTGCTTTCCTGTTTTTGCCACCAAAATGGATAACCTCACATTTATCCACATTATACTGCATCTGCCATGCATTTGCCCACTCACACAGCCTATCCAAGTCACCTTGCAGTCTCCTAGCATCCTCCTCACAGCTAACACTGCCCCCCAGCTTAGTGTCATCCGCAAACTTGGAGATATTGCCTTCAATTCCCTCATCCAGATCATTAATATATATTGTAAATAGCTGGGGTCCCAGCACTGAGCCTTGTGGTACCACACTAGTCACTGCCTGCCATTGTGAAAAGGACCCGTTTACTCACACTCTTTGCTTCCTGTTTAAAAAAATGGCATGTTGAAGACCTCCTTCGACTATGTAGACCTTCTTCGACCTCCTTCGATTATGTTGAAGACTAGCTTCGACTAGCCACGACTAGCTACGACTAACTTCGGGAAAATTGAACACCGAATAGTGGAGAGTGAAGACGACCTCCTTCGATCTCCTTCGATCTCCCCTTCGACCTCCCCTCGACTATGATGAAGATTATCTACGACTACCTTCGACTACCCTCGATTACCTAAGTAGAGGTATTGAGGGTCCAACATTACAACCTACTACGACCTACTATGACTAAACCTACGAGTAAAAAAAGTATTGATTTTTTCCATGGCGACCATTTTTTACTCGCGGGCATTTTTCAACATGTTGAAAAATACGCCGCGACCTAGCTGAGGCCTCGAGTACATGGGGACTACTCTCGAGCACGAAGGAGAGTTACAAAGTCCTCCTACGACCTTGTGTCGACCATGCTGCGAGTATGAGTCGAGGGCAAACTCGCCAGAACTCGCGGATTAGGTCGCCCAGGTGGGACAGCCCCTCAAAACAGAAGAGGTCCCTAAGGCAGGCTGTGTGATAGATGTTATTGCCATGGAGTTCAGTAATGGGCCTGTCCCACTTAGGCTACTTTTTAGGAGAATGCAGGAGACTTTGCAATCGCCACATGGTCCCCACATGTTCGCGGGTGGTTGCCGGAGAGTCGCCTTCATGGTCGTGAGGAGTTCCCACATTTTGGGAACTAGTCGCGGCCTTATTAGGGGACGCCAAGAATTTTTCAACATGTTGAAAAATTAGCGGCGACTAGAAGTGTAGCGTGGATGTAGCGTAGCGTAGACATGGAGCGTAGCGAGAATTCTCGTGCCATAGGTGGGTTGCAAGGAAGTCCTAGTGGGTTGCCAGGAGTCGAAGCTTCTCACAGGTTCTCGTAGGTTGGAGCCGGTGCTGATTGGTGAATTTCATCGGCTCATTGGGGAAATAAAAGATAAGCAGTCATTTTCAGGAACTGACTGGTAATGTTAAATGTCCCCCGAACTTCACAGCCGTATATCTCTGGCTTCTTAAAAGTTGTTGCCACTCCTTCTCCCTCCTTCTCCCCCCTCTTTTAAAAGACTTACTGTACACTGTGCTTTCGCTGTCTTAATTACAGCGCCAACCTTCCTGTTTATCGCGGTGTGTCTGTATCACCTTGGCTTTGCACCATGGGAATGTTTAAGACAGCACTCCCCCGCTTGCCCTGGCCCCTGCCTTTGTGATGTGCGTGTGTGTTCAACTCTGACAGTCGCCGTTCCAGTTCCCGGTTTTTCAGGCGACTGCCGGCAACTTGATAATCGCCGGCAGTCCACTGAAAAATCGCCTAAGTGGGACAGGCCCATTAGGCTTTTATTAAAGTCCCCTTTGGTAGATTCAGATTCAGATTAATTTTTAATTGTCATTGTCAGTGTACAGTACAGAGACAACGAAATGCATTTAGCATCTCCCTGGAAGAGCAACATAGCACATGATTTGAATAAGTGTCCGGGGGGGGGGGGGGGGGGGGGGGGGGGGGTGGTGATTGGCAGTCACCGAGGTACGTTGTTGAGTAGAGTGACAGCCGCCGGGAAGAAGCTGTTCCTCGACCTGCTGGTTCGGCAACGGAGAGACCTGTAGCGCCTCCCGGATGGTAGGAGGGTAAACAGTCCATGGTTGGGGTGAGAGCAGTCCTTGGCGATGCTGAGCGCCCTCCGCAGACAACGCTTGCTTTGGA
The DNA here is from genome assembly GCF_028641065.1 of Leucoraja erinaceus. NCBI lineage: Eukaryota > Metazoa > Chordata > Chondrichthyes > Rajiformes > Rajidae > Leucoraja > Leucoraja erinaceus. The sequence continues at coordinate 81,366,762 of NC_073379.1, forward strand.
CAGACTCAATGGAGGGGAGTGAAGAACCAGTGATGCGTTGGGCAATTTTCAGCACCCTCTGCAATGCCTTCCGGTCGGAGACAGAGCAGTTGCCATACCATACTGTGATGCAGTTGGTAAGGATGCTCTCGATGGTGCAGCGGTAGAAGTTCACCAGGATCTGAGGAGACAGATGGACCTTCTTCAGTCTCCTCAGGAAGAAGAGACGCTGATGAGCCTTCTTGATCAGAGTAGAGGTATTGAGGGTCCAAGAGAGGTCATCGGAGATGTTGACTCCCAGGAACCTGAAGCTAGAAACACGTTCCACCTCCGTTCCGTTAATGTGGAAGGGGGTGTGCTTGCCGCCTCTGGACTTCCTGAAGTCTACAATGAGCTCCGTGGTCTTCTTGGAGTTAAGGGCCAGGTTGTTGTCAGCGCACCATGCTGCTAAGTGCTGGACCTCCTCCCTGTAGGCCAACTCATCGTTGTTGCTGATGAGGCCAATCACCGTTGTATCATCTGCATACTTGATGATGGTGTTAGTAGGTGGGTTCAAAAGGATTAGTGACTGGACAGATTACACCAAAATGTGTGACGTTGTGGTAAGTGAGAAGTACTGTCTTCGGCTACAGCATGATACTGATCAGATGGAAAGTTAGGCTGAGTAAATGCAATTCAGGGCATATGTAGTTAATTGTAGGGCCCAGGAGAGTAATGATGAACAGAGAGACCTCAGGGTTTATGTCAATACATCTCATAAGGTGATGGCAGAGGCTTAAGTTAAGGTTTACTATTGTCATGTCTACCAAGGTACAATGAAGAGCACACTGTCTAATCAAATCAGATAATACCACACATAAATACAATCAAGCCAAAAAGTACAATAGATAGAATGAAAGGAAATAAGCAGAGTGCAGAAATAGTTTTCAGCAGTGTAGTGCAACAGTACCAGATACAGAGTCCAGGGTCCACAATGAGGTGGAGGAGAATCTCACAGTATCCTTGCTTATGGAAGGACCATTCAGAGTTCAGAAGATAACAGGTGTGTTTGAAGAAGATATTTGGCTGTTAGCATAATTAATCTGTAACATGGAATGTAAGACCAGGGAAGTCATGTTACAACTATGTAACACATTGATTAGATCAATAGTCCAATAATCCTTTATTGTCACGTGTACTCAAAGGTACAATAAAATTTGATTTACCATAGTCACACCAAAAAGAAAGCAACAAGACACAATCTATCTATCTATTATTATTATATTCGTATTAAAAGTCTGATCTTGTTAGTGTGTACATGTGCGTGTATATGTGGTTGGCTTTACATCTTCGCAAGAACACTGTGTGGTAACGATTACCTTTTTACATATTCCGATTGACATTTTTCTTTTCGAGGCCAGGATCACCTTATCTGAACATTTCATGCTTTATTTCTCAACTCATTACTGATTAAAAGCCTAAAAACATAAAAAACGTTGAAATTAAAACCAACAGCTTCAAATGCTGACGTCACAAGGGCTCAGCTAGCAGCCACCCGCCACCCGCCACAATGAAATTTCATTCTATTTGACACGTTATTCGCATTTAAAGCTTTAAAAATGCAAACTTTCACGAGATTTTTACATATTCTCATTCACATTTTTCCACTCGAGGCAGAGAACACTTTCACTGAACATTTTATGCTTTATTTTTCGACAATACTGATTAAAGTTTAAAAAATCAATATACCTTTAATTTCAAACAGAACAGCTTCAACTGATGACATCACAATGGCTCGACTAGCAGGATGAGGGTGAATTGCTATTGCAACAAGCAGGGCAAGTGCAATTTGAATTGTTTTTTACCAAAAAGGAAGAAAAATTCTAAGGGGAGTAGGAGGCAACCATGGCTGACAAGAAAAGTTAGGAATAGTACGGAGTTTGGTGTTACAATAGAGCGATTGATTTTCCTTTCTTCTTTTTTTTTCTTTTCCTTCTAGGGTCTTATTTCTTTTCTTTGCTTCCTTCTCTAATTCCTTCCCTAAGGGGTTCTCTTCTCCCAACACTTTCCTGCACCTTCACGATTCTTGCTTACTTTCCTTACTTCTTTTATTTCTATATTTTTTAAAGCTCAAAAAATGAAGTGGTACAACATAACGTAATAAGATATATTCGATGTATTAATGTGATTTACTGTATTGCTAATAAAAATAAAATAAAAAAAAAAAAAAAAAGAAAAGAAAAGAAAAGTTAGGAATAGAATAAAACTAAAAGAAAAGATGTATAACACAGCAAAGAGGAGCCGGAAGCCAGCAGATTGGGAAACATTCACAGGACACCAGAAGGAAACAAAACTGACACTACGTGATAAAAGATGAAGTACGAGGGTAAGCTGGCCAGGAATATAAAGGAGGACAGTAAATGCTTCTTTAGAAATGTTAAGGGAAAAAGAGTAGCAAAGTCAAATGTGGGTCCCTTGAAGGCAGACATGGGCAAAATTATTATGGGCAACAAGGAAATGGCAGAAGAGTTGAATAGGTACTTCGGATCTGTCTTCACTAAGGAAGACACAAACAATCTCCCAGATGTACTGGAGGACAGAGGATCTAAGGGGGTAGAGGAACTGAAATAAATTTTTATTAGGCAAGAAATAGTATTGGGTAGGTTAAAGGGACTGAAGGGTGATAAATCCCCTGGGCCTGACGGTGTGCATCCCAGGGTCCTCAGGAAGGTGGCTCTAGAAATAGAGGACGCATTGATGATCATTTTCCAATGTTCAATAGATTCAGGATCAGTTCCTGTGGATAAAATGATAGCTAATGTTATACCACTTTTCAAGACAGGAGCGAGAGAGAAAACAGGGAAATACAGACCAGTTAGCCTGACTTCGGTAGCATAAGTAGAAGTGGCATCACAACTTGGTTTGGGAACAGCTTGCCCAAATTTGTGCATAATTTAACCCATTCTATTGGCTTTTTGGCTTGATCCGCCAGTCCAGTCAAGTTGAGGTTATTGTTGAATGCGCAATACAGTGAGGTTTGAGTACAATTTAAATCTTACTTTCAGCAGTATCATGGGCACATAAAGCAAGAAAAACACAAAAACATTATTAACAAATTACACATAAATTCTACACAGAATCCATGTCACTCATAAAATTAGAAATGATAGTGCAATTCCATTATGATTTATTGATAATGCATGTCTTTAATGCAGACAATTAATGAGGATTTGGATAATTCATATTTTCTCATCCAACTTAATGGAACATGCATTTGAAAATAAAAATCAATGACTCATTTAATGCAATCGTAAAGATTAGAAGCACTGGGCTTACCTGGAACAATTGTGAGCTTGGTGACCTTTCATGTGCAGCTTACACACTTATTTGTGTTACTTTGCAATTTTCAGATTGCCAAATTTCCCATTAACTAAATTCATTCAGACTGCCTAAAATCTGTGAATGCTACTTATCCAGTCACATGCACTCTATGCCCATATAATCTCTTATAATCTCATATACCTAGCTGAGTGAATGTTTCAATTGATATTTTAATTACCTCAACATTGTAGTTTAGAGAGCAAAGGTGCATCTCTTCATATACATTTGGATAGTTGCAACTTACTTTTGTGGAAACTGATGGTTGTGTAGCATTCTACAAAAAGAGCATCTAGAGTGTAATTATGCAGACAGCACTTCACAAGAATACTTTATCTCCTTCAAAATAACAAATGCTACTATCTCCATTTAAAAAGGATCTTTCATAAAACAAGGCCTTCTGAGGAGCTTCACACAAGCACCATCAAACAAAATTTGACACTGAGCTACTTAAAGAGATATTATGGTGAATGACCACAAGATGGATTGAAGTAGTCTGCACTAAGGAGTGCCTTAAAGGAGAAAAGAAAGAGAGTGGAACAGAAAGATTTAAAGTGGAGCAGTCACCTCATGTTCCACTTGGGTATATTACAACACAACGGTGTTAAATTCTCCAATTTTAGGTAACCTCTAACTAACTATCCCCCACCCCCACCCCTATACCCAAGCCCCTCTTTCCTCTTCTGGGCCCCACCAGGCACTCGCACCTATATCTCCTCTGCAACCTTCCCGCGCCCCTGCTATTTCCCCCCTCCCCCTTCCCGGTTTCACAATCCTCAACTCTTCAAACCTATCTCGCACCTATTGTTCTTTTCTCTGGCCTTTATTCGAACCATCTGCCCCCCTGTTTGAACTTTTTACCTGCCGTGCTTTGTCGTGTCTCTCCCCTTTTCCAGCTTTCTTCTCTCCCCCCTTACAATCAGTCTGAAGAAGGGTCTCGACCTGAAACGCCATCTACCTTGTCCTCAAGAGATGCTGTCTGAACTGCTGAGTTACTCCACCATTTTGTGTACTTTTGAGAACAAATTAAATAATTCCAAATTTCAGAGGATCTGCAGTTGAAAGGTAGGATTACCCATAGTGAAGCGATTTAAAATGAATGGAAGTTCAGAACAGAATGGTGAGATGCAAATATCTCAGAATACTCTACACCTACAGTACAAAAGAGCTCAGGAATAGGGAGAGGTGAAGTCATAAAAGGATGTGAGAATTGTAATGCAAGCTACTGTGTTGTTGGAGCCAAATGTAAGCAAGCAAATAAGTGAGGTGCAAATGGAATATAAATGCAATTTAGATCATAGGAAACCTGAAACTTACTAAGTGGAAGATGATTAAGAGTAACTAACAGGAAATTAGAAATGCGTGCAACAAAGGTAACACAGTTATAATGGGTGACTTCAATCTACATATAGATTGGGTGAATCAAATTGGCAGGGGTGCTGAGGAAGAGGATTTCTTGGAATGTATGCGGGATAGTTTTCTAAACAAACATGTAGAGGAACCAACGAGAGAGCAGGCTATTCTAGACTGGGTATTGAGTAATGAGGAAGGGTTAGTTAGCAGGTACACAAATCTTCCAGCATCTGCAGTTCCTTCTTGAACACAGGGTTAGTTAGCAGTTTTGTTGTATGTGGACCCTTGGGCAAGTGTGACCATAATATGGTTGAGTTCATCATTAGGATGGAGAGTGACATTGTTAATTCAGAAACAAGGGTCCTGAACTTAAAGAAAGGTAACTTTGAGGATATGAGATGTGAATTGGCCAAGATAGACTGGCAATTGATTCTTAAAGGGTTGGCGGTGGTTATGCAATGGAAGGCATTTAAAGACTGCATGGATGAACTACACAAATTGTTCATCCCAGTTTGGCAAAATAATAAATCAGGGAAGGTAGTGCATCCGTGGATAACAAGGGCAATCAGGGATAGTATCAAAAAAAAGATGAAGCATACAAATTAGCCAGAAAAAGCAGCATACCGGAGGACTGGGAGAAATTCAGAGTCCAGCAGAGGAGGACAAAGGGCTTAATTAGCAAAGGGAAAATAGATTATGAAAGAAAACTGTCAGGGAACATAAACATTGACTACAAAAGTTTTTATAGATATGTGAAGAGAAAGAGATTAGTTAAAACAAATGTAGGTCCCTTGCAGTCAGAAACAGGTGAATTGATCATGGGGAACAAGGACATGGCAGGCCAATTGAATAACTACTTTGGTTCCGTCTTCACTAAGGAAGACATAAAGAATCTGCCGGAAATAGCAGGGGACCGTGGGTCAAATGAGATGGAGGAACTGAGTGAAATCCAGGTTAGCCGGGAAGTGGTGTTAGGTAAATTGAATGGATTAAAGTCCGATAAATCCCCAGGGCTGGATAGGCTGCATCCCAGAGTACTTAAGGAAGTAGCCCCAGAAATAGTCGATGCATTAGTGATAATTTTTCAAATCTTTAGATTCTGGAGTAGTTCCTGAGGATTGGAGGGTAGCTAATGTAACCCCACTTTTTAAAAAGGGAGGGAGGGAGAGAGAAAACGGGGAATTACAGACCAGTTAGTCTAAAATCGGTAGTGGGGAAACTGGTAGAGTCAGTTATTAAAGATTGGATAGCAGCACATTTGGAAAGTGGCGAAATCATTGGACAAAGTCAGCATGGATTTGCGAAAGGTAAATCATGTCTGACGAATCTTATAGAATTTTTCGAGGATGTAACTAGTAGCGTGGATAGGGGAGAACCAGTGGATGTGGTGTATCTGGACTTCCAGAAGGCTTTTGACAAGGTCCCACATAAGAGATTAGTATACAAACTTAAAGCACACTGCATTGGGGGTTCAGTATTGATGTGGATAGAGAACTGGCTGGCAAACAGGAAGCAAAGAGTAGGAGTAAACGGGTCCTTTTCACAATGGCAGGCAGTGACTAGTGGGGTACCGCAAGGCTCAGTGCTGGGACCCCAGCTATTTACAATATATATTAATGATCTGGATGAGGGAATTGAAGGCAATATCTCCAAGTTTGCGGTTGACACTAAGCTGGGGGGCAGTGTTAGCTGTGAGGAGGATGCTAGGAGGCTGCATGGTGACTTGGATAGGCTGTGTGAGTGGGCAAATGCATGGCAGATGCAGTATAATGTGGATATAATGTGAGGTTATCCACTTTGGTGCAAAAACAGGAAAGTAGACTTTAATCTAAATGGTGGCCAATTAGGAAAGGGGGAGATGCAACGAGACCTGGATGTCATGGTACACCAGTCATTGAAAGTAGGCATGCAGCTACAGCAGGCAGTGAAGCAAGCGAATGGCATGTTAGCATTTATAGCAAAAGGATTTGAGTATAGGAGCAGGGAGGTTCTACTGCAGTTGTACAGGGCATTGGTGAGACCACACCTGGAGTATTGCGTACAGTTTTAGTCTCCAAATCTGAGGAAAGACATTCTTGCCATAGAGGGAGTACAGAGAAGGTTCACCAGACTGATTCCTGGGATGTCAGGACATTCATATGAAGAAAGACTGGATAGACTCGGCTTGTACTTGCTAGAATTTAGAAGATTGAGGGGGGATCTTATAGAAACTTACAAAATTCTTAAGGGGTTGGACAGGTTAGATGCAGGAAGATTGTTCCCGATGTTGGGGAACTCCAGGACAAGGGGTCACAGTTTAAGGATAAGGGGAAATCCTTTAGGACCGAGATGAGAAAAACATTTTTCACACAGAGAGTGATGAGTCTCTGGAACTCTCTGCCACAGAAGGTAGTTGAGGCCAGTTCATTGGCTATATTTAAGAGGGAGTTAGATGTGGCCCTTGTGGCTAAAGGGATCAGGGGGTATGGAGACAAGGCAGGCACAGGATACTGAGTTGGATGATCAGCCATGATCATATTGAAAGGCGGTGCAGGCTCGAAGGGCCGAATGGCCTACCCCTGCACCTATTTTCTATGTTTTCTGTGTTTCTATGTAAATGAAATAATTCATGAAAGTCAGGCAAGATGTGAATGCCCAGCCTGATCATCGAAAGGTCCTCTTAGTAAATCTAATGATGCACAAATGTTCGATCAAATCGCAATCCCCAGTTTGCTCGATCAGAGTTAGCACCACTAGTGCACCTAACCGCATAATTCATCATCTCTGCATTACATTTCACCTAATCAAACATTCTCCAAATGTGTATGCTATTACCTGAACCTTGTAATTAAAAAATATCATTTTTGATAAAGTAATTTTCACTGTGGCTGGATAATGACAAATGGTGTGCACATTCTCACTGCATAAACAAAATGAACCAATAACACAACTTCTATAATTAATTTTGTTTAAAATTGTTTTTAATGTTCAAATATCATATTTGGACCTTAGTTTCCAATTCAGCCCTGCCTCCTGGACCAGATTATCCCTTCCCAGTTCACATTTGCTGATTGAATTTTCCAGCATGCAGGCAGCAAAACCTTGTACAAATTACAGGTACGTCCTGTTTTGAGGCTGTGCTTCCACCTAATTTTAGGAATTATCCTGTCAAAGCACTAATAAAGTGGCAAAGCTATCCAGCATTTTGACAGATAAAAATACCTTTGACGAAAATTGAGCAATTGTGCGTGGTATTGGGGTGGGTGTGGATCCCACTGTGTAACAACTAATCTTCCCACAGTTGTTATTCAATTTAGTTTAATTTAGTTTGGAGATACAGCGCGGAAACAGGCCCTTCGGCCCACTGAGTCTGTGGCGATCAGCGATCCCCGTTCGCTAGCACTATCCTACACACCACGGAAATTTTTTATAATTTTACCGAAGCAATTTAACCTACAAAGCTGCATGTCTTTGAAGTGTGGGAGGAAACCAGAGCCCCTGAAGGAAATCCACGCAAGTCACAGGGAGAAAGTACAAACTATGTATATTGTTCCATAACCCAGATAGAAATGAAGCATCCTCCCCGTTATTGACTGTATTTTGTGGCTTGTTCTTGAGTTGGTCATTGTCAGATGATCTTGAGACCTTTGTCTCAAAATGCCAGCCACCAAAGCCTATTTGTACCCAGCAATATGTGTAGTCTGGTTCACTAATATAATTTGTTGCTGGTGATGCATTGGTCCCAGGCCACTACAAAGATCTTTTTTCACAGATAACCAAGGCAGAAGCTCTTCAATCTCCAGTCCTGCTTGGGATAGGTGATCTATCTTTCACAGGTATGTAGAAGGATACTGAATAACACAGGCATGATAGACAGATATCTTTGTGTTCAAGGTTAACAGCCTGATATTTCAGACATGCGAGGCGAGTTTGTCAGACACCTGAGACTTTGCCAGTTTTTGCCTCTGTCAAGGCTAAATAAACTAGATAAAATTGGATCTGAAATATAGCAGAAGGAATCGGCACTGTTCTGAACGTTGGTGCTGATGTTGATTTTGGGTAGGTTGGTGTTTAGTTTTGTTCAGTTTTGAGATGTGGCGCGGAAACAGGCCCTTCGGCCCACTAAGTCCATGCTGAACAGCAATTCACATTACACTATCGCACACTATAAACGAGGGATAATTTATACTGAAGCCAATGAACCTATAAACCTGTAAGTCTTTGGTGCGTGGGAGGAAACGGAAGCACGCGGGGAGAACGTACAAAGTCCATACAGACAGCACCAATAGTTAGGATCACAGGATCATAGAAACATAGAAACATAGAAACATAGAAAATAGGTGCAGGAGTAGGCCATTCGGCCCTTTGAGCCTGCACCGCCATTCAATATGATCATGGCTTATCATCCAACTCAGTATCCCGTACCTGCCTTGTCTCCATACGCCCTGATCCCTTTAGCCACATGGGCCACATCTAACTCCCTCTTAAATATAGCCAATGAACTTGCCTCAACTACCTTCTGTGGCAGAGAGTTCCAGAGACTCACCACTCTCTGTGTGAAAAATGTTTTTCTCATCTCGGTCCTAAAGGATTTCCCCTCTATCCTTAAGCTGTGACCCCTTGTCCTGGACTTCCCCAACATCGGGAACAATTTTCCTGCATCTAGCCTGTCCAACCCCTTAAGAATTTTGTAAGTTTCTATAAGATCCCCCCTCAATCTCCTAAATTCTAGCGAGTACAAGCAGAGTCTATCCAGTCTTTCCTCATATGAAAGTCCTGACATCCCAGGAATCAGTCTGGTGAACCTTCTCTGCACTCCCTCTATGGCAAGAATGTCTTTCCTCAGATTTGGAGACTAAAACTGTACGCAATACTCCAGGTGTGGTCTCACCAATGCCCTGTACAACTGCAGTAGAACCTCCCTGCTCCTATACTCAAATCCTTTTGCTATAAATGCTAACATACCATTCACTTTCTTCACTGCCTGCTGCACCTGCATGCCTACTTTCAATGACTGGTGTACCATGATACCCAGGTCTCGTTGCATCTCCCCTTTTCCTAACTGGCCACCATTTAGATAATATAGTCTACTTTCCTTTTTTTGCCACCAAAGTGGATAACCTCACATTTATCCACATTATACTGCATCTGCCATGCATTAGCCCACTCACCCAGCCTATCTAAGTCACCTTGCAGCCTCCTAGCGTCCTCCTCACAGCTAACACTACCCCCCAGCTTAGTGTCATCCGCTGTTTATTAAGGCAAATAACAGTGGTTGGATTGCAACGTCCTTTATTGAAGGTGGTAAGTTCACAATTAAACAGAAATTATTGTATAATGATGTATCAAAATTATATAGTACGCTCGGTTCTTAAAGCTACCCTAACAATATATACACCATGTGTAAGAAGGAACTGCAAATGCTGGTTTACACCAAAGATAGACACAAAATGCTGGAGCACTCAACAGGTCAGGTATCTCTGGAGAAAAGGAGTAGATGACATTTTGTGTCAAGACCCTTTGTCAGACTGATAATCAGAGGAGAGGGACACTAGAGGTATGAGAAGGTACACCTAGTTTCCCTCTCCCCGACTCTCAGTCTGAAGAAGAGTCCAGAACCAAAACGTCACTTATTCCTTGTCACCAGAGATGCTGCCTGACCCGCTGAGTTACTCATTATATACACTGCACTGCTTTGATTTTAAAAGGGAAATAAATACACACCAATTATCACGTATTTGTATCTATATGTTTATATAATCAATTTGATACATTCATATGCATCCAAATTTATCAACCCAAGCTAATTAGAAAGTCAAACAATTTATTGAGCTTTTTATCTTGATAAGTGATAAATGGTCTTTGTGCTACAAAACTGCCGTGCAATGCCTATTTCAAACTAGAGGAAATGTCAAAGTTGTCAGAAACCAATTCCCTAAATGTACTGGAAAAAACATACTTCAGAGTCTCTGCGGCCAGTTTTGTGGAGGTGCAAGACCCATACAGCAACTCGTCCAACATTCCAACCAGCAGGAGGGAATAGCCGGTTTCTCAGCAGGTCAGGCAGAATCTCTGAAGAAAAAGAACGGGTGACATTTCGGGTCGGAACCTGAGATCAGATGGAAGCACCTTTCTCTGGACACCAGTTGCAATGTCGCCTTATCCTGATGCATCACAGAAACATAGAAACATAGAAACATAGGTGCAGGAGTAGGCCATTCGGCCCTTCGAGCCTGCACCGCCATTCAATATGATCATGGCTGATCATCCAACTCAGTATCCCGTACATGCCTTCTCTCCATACCCCCTGATTCCCTTAGCCACAAGGGCCACATCTAACTCCCTCTTAATATAGCCAATGAACTGGCCTCAACTACCCTCTGTGGCAGAGAGTTCCAGAGATTCACCACTCTCTGTGTGAAAAAAGTTCTTCTCATCTCGGTTTTAAAGGATTTCCCCCTTATCCTTAAGCTGTGACCCCTTGTCCTGGACTTCCCTAACATCGGGAACAATCTTCCTGCATCTAGCCTGTCCAACCCCTTAAGAATTTTGTAAGTTTCTATAAGATCCCCTCTCAATCTCCTAAATTCTAGAGAGTATAAACCAAGTCTATCCAGTTCAACATCACAATATGACGTGACATTGCTCAATGCCAAACACTGCTCGCCATCTGACCATGTCCTCATCAAGGCCAAGTTACAATTTTACCGTAAAAAGATCCATCTTTCAAAATCGAAAGGCCAACCTCATTTCAAATCCCTAACATGAAGGGCTCCGACAATTGGGCAAAATCTTATAGTGCTCCTGGAAGCACCTGAAAATTATCAATGTGATTAGCCTAATTCTGACACAGTGAAGAGAAATTTCAAGAACAAGGCCAGCTGCAGCTAAGAATGTCCTTGGAACAGTGAAGAAAAGACAAACTGATTATGTGTCAGGATGGAAACACTTTTTTTCATTTGAGGTGAAAACAAGTCTTCTTGAAAAGATTTATTCAGAGAAGATTAATGGATATATTTTGATGTTGGAAACACAAGCAACAAAAAGCAACAGCACTTTCTGTTTGTGGAGGATAAAATGTAAATCATTTATTATTTTTTCTATTTGAAGACCTTCAAAATTAGAACTACTGCACTGGAAAATACAATATATTGTTAAAGTGACTGATAACCTTCTTGTTCTCTTGGGAAAATGAAAAGTAGCTGATAACGATTAATTAACTTTAAATACCATTATCCATTTATGTACTTGATGATTTCAAATGAAGTATTTTGCCCTTATCTTGGGAAACATTGTACGTACAATGACCTTATCAGTTCTTATCAGTGCAATCGTAACCAAACTAATGCCTGGGGCAACCTTCTACTGTCATTTTCATGCTGGCCTGTAAGGTCTAATAAAAGTCACCAGTTTAATAGCATATTTAATATATCACTGATGGCGTCTTCATTATTTATTCTGTTTGCTAATTAAAACTCCTTCCTTCATTAAACTACATGCACTCAATTTTCACAGTGAGACCAGATATGTTTCTTGTACTTTGCTAAAATTTCACACACGTGCTGAAGGCATTGATATTATGTGAATAAATGGAAAACTGCTGGACAATTAGTTTTCCAAGCAGAAATGTGATTTAAAAAAATAATTAAAACAACTGTGTGTTGACATTGTCATATTGAGGTCCGAGAGGGAATCATATATCAAAATTATTTCCGTTCCACTAATGATGTATAAACAAGCACTGATATTTGCATTTGCATATTTACTGTATTCAGCTGAATTTGTTCTTCAGGCAAAATACTTTGGTTTAATCCTTGAAGCACAGACTGGAGTTGGGGCTGCTAAGCCTTGTCTTTCCTCATGGGACTGACGTGTCCTGATATAGAATATGGCCAAGGACTTTAGCTTACAACAGTCAAATCTGTCATTTATTACTTTGCCCACATCGACCAGTGTATATGAAGTCCCATCACTTACAGTACAAGGTTAGCCTGGCATATACTTTTTTAGACTTCTGCGCCAATTTGGACACTTGTCATATGTTTCTTAATTTCTACCCGGTAACAAATCATTGCATCCTTGCCATGTTTCAAACATGTGATTAGCAGTTATCAGATTATTTTTCCACTGTGTAAAAATATTGTTAAATTGTGAAAGATGCTCCATTGCTTGCTCAGACCTTCATAATATTCTATTTTAAAGCTTTTACTAACGGAAATTTCATACGGTTCCTGCAGAGTAGCTGGCAGATAAATATTTTATAGATGTTGCAAATGAATATATTATAAATTAGGCTTAGTTTTCAGAAACCCCAATAAAGCTAATTGGAGGGCTAAATTAAACAAAACAACAAATAAACCTCTTCTTAGTAAAGTACCATTGTGACACAGTTAATTATGTGACCAGGCGCTATTCAGCATAATTGTTAATTGATTTAATGAGCATACATAGGCAAGTGTATCACATTCCCCAGAGCCTCGCATAATTTCTATTTATTATATTCCACTAGCTGTTAGGCCCTTTCTTATTATACATCAGCTTCTAGCCAAAAGGGTGCACAGCCAACCTGCTTCCAGGCTCCTGCTCATTTTATTTCTAGAACTGATTGTGAGGATATGCAAATTAAAGCCTAGGTGACTTTCTCTTTCTCGCTCTCTCTCTCTCACTCTCTCTCTCTCTCTGAGTAGCATTTAAGTATACTCACTTTCCTCTAGTGGCATTTGTAATTGTGAACTCACTCTAAGAGGCACAATGCTCTGTGTGTGAGGATGGAGCAGGTAAGTTAATTGTGTATGAAAGAACTGCAGTTGCTGGTTTTGGACCGAAAATAGACACAAAATGCTGCAGTAACTCAGTGGGTCATGCAGCATCTCTGGAGAAAGAAGGAATGTAACCCGAAACGTCACCTATTTCTTTTCTCCAGAGATGCTGCCTGACCTGATGAGTTGCTCCAGTATTTTGTGTCAATCTTAGGTAAATTAATTGAATGATAATACATGGCAATGTTTTTGAAATTGTTCGGGTAAGAATGGCCTTGGTTCCACATTGTTTTAATTACTGGGGAATAAGATGAATTAACAAACAGATCTTCAGTTAACATTTTTGTTGGCCCCTTAAGGGTTTGTTGAGAAACCATTAAACACATTTTTACAAAATAACTCAGGACTTTAACACTTTAATGATCCGACACTAAAACTCAACATTTTGGCAGCAAGGAGAGCAAACGTCCATCAAAAAACAGTGGGGAAATTGGGTTAATTATGATTATGTGCAGGAGTGTAAAGTGACCAATATTGCGTTGGTTATTATACACGGCAATTATTATACTGTAGCTTCCACTAACCTTATCGACATCACTTAAGGATGTTCATGCAAGTTGCAACAAAATATCAGGGTGGATTTTTAACAGTTTACGAGGGACATGAAAATATTAATTTTATCTCCATACAAATCCGAGCAGTTTTTAATTTAATTATGCATCAGAGCTCCATTGTTCCCGTTCATCATCCAACAATTCCTTTCCAAGAATGACCTGCAGGTGCTGGAATCTTGAGCAAAACACAAAGTACTGGAGAAACTCCACGGATCAGGTAGCATCTATCTGGTGTGGGAATGGATGGGGTATGTTTCGGTCCGGGACCCTTTTTGAGCCTCAGACTGAACTCAGATGGTGATCTGCTGGAATCTGTGTTCTCCTTCTTACCCAAATGCTGAAATACTCATTAATACCGATTCAGCCTTTTCCACCTTGTTGGTTTGGACGGCCAATGAATGTCACAAAGCAGGTGGTGGGATTGAGTTACCTTCTGATGAGCAAGATCACACCATAAAGTTTAAATAACATTTAGAATGAGTAAAACAAATAGTCATGCAAATCTTTTTGAATACAATTGTTTCGATCAGTCAATACATGTTGAGGTTGGAAGACAATTGCATGCAGGACATATGAAACTCAATACAAGTAGAAACTGAACTGATGACAGAGGAAACTAATGCCTTTTGGATCTAGTGTTGCTCATTAAGGAAAACAGCAGAGTTCGAACAACTAACAAAATATTATTTTGTGAAAGCAGTGACCCAACTAGTAAATAAAAAGGAACTGCAGATGCTGGGTTATACCACAGATAGACACAAAATGCCAGTGGAGGCTGGGTCTATCCCAACATTTAAGAAACAGCTAGACAGGTACATGGATAGGACAGGTTTGGAGGGATATGGGTCAACACAGGCAGGTGGGACTAATGTAGCAGGGACATGTTGGTCGATGTGGGCCGAAGGGCCTGTTTCCACACTGTATGACTATGACTATTAAATGCTGAAGTAACTAATCGGCTCAGGCAACATCTCTGGTGAAAATGGATAGGTGACGTTTTAGGTCGAGACCCTTCTTTGATTGTGGTGGGGGTGGGGGGGGGGGGGGGAGGGGATCTGGATGCAAGAAGCTGTAATTTTTACAATGTATCAATAGTAATGTAACATGGTGCATACCTGTATAGGCTTAAAGGTTTAGCTTAGTTTATTGTCAGGTTAATGTCAAGTATACGGAGGTACAGTGAAAAGCATTTGTTGCGTGCTATCCAGTCAGCAGAGAGACAATACATGAATACATACAATCAAGTATTTTACAGTGTATAGATACATGATAAGGGAATAATGTTTAGTGCAAGATTAAACCAGTAAATGTGGAAATTGAAAGTGATTTTTAATCCATAGCAAGTTTATTTACACAGCATTTTAATAACAGCAAATTCCACATCTTCTGTAACAATTAAAGAGCTAGAGAAAATGCCAACAAATCTATTATTCCATTAAAAGATGGAATAAAAAATGTAACCATATATGTGACTTTGGTGAATTCATAAACTTGCACTGGAGGTAGATTTGTGTGAAGTTTAAATTATGTGGATTTGATCCAAACTGTTAATCCCACTAATTCAATGTGTGTCCTGGCTTGTAAAATTGCAACCTCAATGGAAATGGCAGTGAAAGCTGCCAAGAAATGTTGTCCTTTATCCCGCACAAGTATACAGCAGTATGGTGTCAGAAAGTTACTGCAATAGCCGGGCCTCTGAAATATAATGCACACTATCAAATCTGACACCATACAGCAAATCTATCTTGTTCCATCCATTGAAGTAGTGTAGAAATTGAAAGTGTATTTTCATCCACTCTCATTTGAAATAATAGCAACCTTCTACACTCTGTGTACAACAACTTGCAGAGAAACAAGAGGGAGGCACAACGGTGCTGCTGCTAGAGCTGATGCCTCAGAGCACCAGAGACCCAGGTTAGATCTTGACCTCGAGTGCAGTCTGTGCGGCATTTGCATGTTCTCCCAGTGACCGAGTGGGTTTTCTCCGTGCGTTCCAGTTTCCTCCCACATATCAAAGAGAGTGTTGGTTTGTAGATTAATTGGCCATTGTTAACTGCCCACGATATTTAGGGAATGGATGTGGAAGCAGAATGACATAGGACTATTGTGAATGGATGATGAACGGAGTAGATTCATTGGGCCGAAGGGCCTGTTTCATGTTGAATCTTTCAATTAATCAAAAAAACTTTGGTGCACTGAGTCCATGTCAACCATCAAGTCCAAGTCAAGGGGCAATAGGGATTTAGGGGATTTAGGTTTTCATATTTCATGCACAAGGCTGTAGTTGTAAAATGTCGACCTTGTTTAATATCTCACTGGATTGGCAACCTAGATTTAATGCTGAAAATTCCAGATGTAATTTGAATTTAGTTTGCTAACTGAGTCAAATTGCTAACTGAACTATGGTGAAATTCTACGAAATTAATATAATCAAGTTAAAGTACGACTTTAACCATTCAAATATAAATGGATTTACTGAGGCCCGTCCCTGATTATGCCATCAGAAGCTGTTCTTTAAAGTAGTTAAGTGTCAAGTGGGTTTAATTGTCACATGCACTGGGAAAAAAACAATGAAATTCTAATTACTGCAGCTTTACATTAACAAATCCACACGACAAATAAACATGTAATAATCAATAACAAGGTACATTATCAGTAATACTAGGCAACCAGACCATAATAATGCAACCTTTATAGATGTTACTAAGTTGAGGTTGTGTTTACCACACTACTTGTAGTTATGCGGTGCGGTTCAGAAGCCAGATGGTTAATGAGAAGAAGCTGTTGTAAAACCAAGAGGCAGTGGTTCTTAGGCTCCTATCCCTTCTTTCCGATGGTAGCAGCAAGATGAGAACATAGCCAGGATGGTGTGGGGCTTTGATGATATTAGTTGCCTTTTTGAGGCAGCATTTCTTGTCAATCTCTTTGATGCTGGAGAGGTCAAAAAACTTCAGATGCTGGTTTAAACCGAAGATAGACACAAAAAGCTGGAGTAACTCTAGGCAGCATCTCTGGAGAGAAGGAATGGGTGGTGTCTCGGGCGGGCCATGACCCCCCTTCAGACCATGAAGGACTGAGTACTTCCACTTCCACTACTTTCTGCTGCCTCCTTTGTTCAGGCTTTTCAGTTTCCACACAGTTTGAGATGCAACCAGTCAATATGCTCCCCACCGTACACCCGTACACATTCTATGGAGTAGTCAGTGAAATGCCGAATCTCCCCAAACCTCAGAGGAAGTAGAATCGGTGATGAGCTTTCTTTATGTTTGCATCAATGTGTTTGGCCCAGGACAGATTTTCAATGATTTTTTTCCTGGGTTTGGTAAGGTTTGCTTTCAGGTTACAGATGCAATTTTATATTATCAGATTGGTTTTGTTGCCATCAAGCACATTGAGTTAAAATTCACTCTTAGAATTCTGAATGTTCTTGACCCATTACTATAGGGAACAAGCCACCTGTTATATTTTAAAAGTTAACATTGCCAAAAAGCTATACAATATCCCACCGGATGGCTAGCTCATTTCCAAACAGAAATAAAGCACAGAATTATGTGATAAATTGCCAGACATTTTCTCCATGCATTTTAAACCATGGTATCAGTGCAATGGGAATTCAATGTGATGTCTTCTGAAGAGGTACATGGAGTTACGCATAATACATCAGACAGCCTATTTCAATGGACTTTCATCGGCTGCTCCCACAGGAGGTGTCACAGCATCAACTCAGTGCAGCTCAGCAGTGTATGTAAAAGGGCACTGAATGGTTAAATGCAATATTCTGTCCTTTTAACAGTCTTCTCAATTATTTCTTTATCATTCTCATTCAGTCATTTTATGCCCCTTGGTCCTCACATATAATAATGTTCCAAACAAAATGTTGACCTAAAGTAGTGAAGAAAATTAAGTTATTGATATCACATCACCAATCAGAATAATTTCCAACCAAATGTCTCCTGAAGGGATATATCAGCTTTCTTTTTTTTATTTTCAGATACTAATTAACTTGGTATTCTATGCTTTCAGTGCTTGCTGTTTCCATTTTTGCACAAATCCCTGAATTGTTCAGGATTTGTTATTAGAGAAGCAGCATTGTAACAGGCCTTTCGGCCCACTGTTTCCACGTCGACCAACGATCACCCGTACACTAGTTCTATCCTACACACTAAGAACAATATATAGAAGCCAATTGTCTTTGGAATGTGGGAGGAACCCAGATCACCCGGATAAAACCCATGCGGTTACAGGGAGAACGTGCA
Organism: Leucoraja erinaceus; assembly: GCF_028641065.1. NCBI lineage: Eukaryota > Metazoa > Chordata > Chondrichthyes > Rajiformes > Rajidae > Leucoraja > Leucoraja erinaceus. Next base: position 81,385,059 of record NC_073379.1, read on the forward strand.
AACTCTGTAGCACCCATGGTCAGGATCGGTCCTGAGTCTCTGGCACTGTAATGCCCCTGTCCCACTTAGGAAAACTGAACAGAAACCTCTGGAGACTTTGCGCCCCACCCAAGGTTTCCGTGCGGTTCCCGGAGGTTTTTGTCAGTCTTCCTACTTGCTTCCACTACCTGCAACCTCCGGCAACCACCTGCAACCTCCGGGAACTGCACGGAAACCTTGGGTGGGGCGCAAAGTCTCCAAAGGTTTCTGTCCAGTGGGACAGGGCATATAAAAGGCTGCAACTCTACAGCTGCACCACCATGCCTCCCTTGTTTTGTTTTGCTCTTGTTTAGTTTGGTGTTACATGAGCAGACACATTTCAATGGCCACTTATTGACAACAGGGTGCATGAGGGGAGGAGTCATACTCACCCCCATGGCTGGCCAGTATAGGTTAAGTGTGATGCTGGCTGTACACACAGGTAATCTCAGGACCACAACAGCGGTCAAGTGCTTTCACTAGCCCCAGGCATATTCTTTCATCCACACCAACCACTAGAAAATATTCTTTATGTGTTGGCCATGTTTCATGGCAGATGGCATCAGTTTTTCAATGGCACATTGATATATATTATTTCATGCTGCATCACCATGGAGTGGCACAGTGGCGCAGCTGGTTCAGCTGCAGCTTCACAGCGCCAAAGACCCAGGTTCAATCCTGACTTTGGGTGCTTTCTATGTGGCGTTTGCACATTCTGCTTGAGATTACGTGGGTTTCCTCTGGGTATTCCTGTTTTCTCCACATCCCAAAGACATGTGGGCTGGTAGGTTAATTGGCCTCTGTAACTTTCCCCTGGCATGTTGTCAATGGAAAATAGATAATAGACAATAGGTGCAGGAGTAGGCCATTTGGCCCATCGGCCCTTCGAGTCATTCAATGTAATCATTGCTGATCATCCCCAATCAGTACCCCGTTCCTGCCTTCTCCCGATATCCCCTGTCTCCGCTATCTTTAAGAGCCCCATCTAGATCTCTCTTGAAAGTATCCAGAGAACCGGCCTCCACCACAGAGAATTTCACAGTCACAACTCTCTGTGTGAAAAAGTGTTTCCTCATCTCCGTTCAAAATGGCTTACCCCATATTCTTAAACTGTGGCCCATGTTTCCTGCCTTTAGCATGTCCAAACCCTTAGTAATCTTATATGTTTCAATAAGATGCCCTATCATCCTTCTAAATTCCAGAGTATACAAGCCCAGCCGCTCCATTCTTTCAGCATATGACAGTCCCGCCATCCCGGAAATTAACCTTGTAAACCTAGGCTTCACTCCCTCAATAGCAAGAATGTCCTTCCTCAAATTAGGGGACCAAAACTGCACACAATACTCCAGGTGTGGTCTCACTAGGGCCCTGTACAACTGCAGAAGGACCTTTTTGCTCCTATACTCAGCTCCTCTTGTTATGAAGGTCAACATGCCATTCGCTTTCTTCATTGCCTGCTGTACCTACCTAGTCGTGAACAAAAAGTGGGATAACTTAGAACTAACAGATCATAGAACAGTACAGCACAAAAACAAGTCCTTTATCCCACAATGTCTGTGCCAAACATGATGCCAAGACCAACTCGTATCTGCCTGCATATAATCCATATCCGTGCATTCACTTCATATCCATATGAATATCCAAAAGTCTCTCAAATGCCACTATTGTATCTGCCTCAAGCACCATCCCCAGCAGTGCCCCAGGCACTCACCACCCTCTGTGTAAAATACACTTGCCCAACACATCTCATTTGAACTTTGCTCCTCTCATCTTAAAGCCATACCCTTCAGTAGTTCATTTTTTTCCATCCTGGGAAAGGGATTCCGACTGTCTATCCCATTTTAACAACATGCTTCTATCAGGTCTTCCCGTAACCTCTGGCATTCTAGAGAAAACAATCCAAGTCTGTCCAACATCACTTTGTAGCTAATACCCCCTAATCCTGATATAATTTTGGGAATCCTCTGCACTCTTTGCAAAACCTCAAATGTTTCCTGTATTTGGGTTACCAGAGCTGCACACAATAAATGCGACTAAGCAAAGTCCTATAAAGCAGCATCATGACTTCCTGACTCCTATATTCAATGTCCTGACCTATAAATGCAAGCAGACAATTCTCAACCATTGAGCAGTACTTCTTGACCACTCTACGTGTTGCCACTTTCAGAAAGTTATGCACTTGGACCCCAAATTCCCTCTATACATCAACGCTGTCAAGGCGCATGCCATTAATTGTGTATTTTCCCCGTACATTCAACGTGAATGGGTGATCGATGATCAGCATGGACTCATTGGGCCAAAGGGCCTTTTTCCATGCTGTTTCTTTCTATCAATATGCCACACTTTTTCTTTTCAGGAAGCAGATGTAGAGGGCGAGTTTGAAGGAAACCAGGAATGTCCCTTCAAACTTGGCTCTTAATGCCTGCAAGGAAAATCTCCACCAAAATACAACAGTGCTGTAACACGGACACCCGATTTGTCACTGAACAAAATTTTACCATGTTGATAATTAATTTGATGGTAGTATAAGTTGACTTTCAAAGTTTGGCAGTACGTGTCTCCAGAATAATAAAATGTGCTGGTGGTTGTGAAAATGTGCTATACAATATTAGATAGTAGACAGGTGATAAATCATCAATTATTTTTGAAGAAGTGAACATGGAAAAGAGAGAGGATTGAGACGCCTGTTACTTAGCTCTCAGTGCGAAATGTTCAACTGGTATAAAATAATTTCTTCAGCCAACGGGAAAGTAAACTAATGTCAGAGTTTTGGTATAATGAGGCAGCTGCAGTTGTTATGGGTTAGCACCTCATTGCAGCAGTGGCCTAGATTGTAAACAGTCTCACTGCACCCCTAAAAAGCTTTGACAAATAAAAGAAAGTTACCCCTAGAGTCTGCGATAGCTGGGGCGGAAGATTACTCACAGGTGGATTACTCGGCTACAGACCACGGAACGGAAAAAACTACGAGTAGGATGAGCACATCAATGAAGGACAGCGGCTCAGTGGTAGAGGGAAGGAAGCTCCAGGTCTGTTCTTGTGGTTGGCAGAAAATAACAACAGCCAAGGGCCTCAGAATACATCAGGAAAAGATAAAATGCTTGTTAGAGTGAGTGCAGAGAAATCACATTGAGCAGTACTTCTTGAGAAGTTAGTCAAGTCAGTCGAGTGATGTACAGCGACGGGTAGAAATCAGTTTGCAGGATATCTTTACCCCTGTTACTGATGAGGAGGGAACAAGTGCTGTAGAAGGGGATGTGGTGGGGGTGGTGAGGCTAATCTGCCAGTCTGGAAGAAGAGCGGTGGGCTGAAACCTAGAGTTAAATGGCCTAGGGCAAGTGAAAGGAAGGTATGGGAAACTGTTAATATAGATTTGGTAAAGGCGTTAGAGAGTCTGAAAGGGACAGTGGAAAACAAGTTAGATAAAATGGGAGAGTTTATCAATATGGTGCAGACAGGCTTGGTGTTATTGAGAAAAAGATGGTGCAGAATCTACAGGTGTTTAGATCTAGATGATAGAGATAAATCAAGAGATTAGTGAAGGAGAGGAGACAGTTGAGAAAGCAGTGGAGAAAAGCTACAGTTGAGGAGAGAGGGAATTAATGTTTTGCAAGAAAAGTTTACGAAATCGGTTAGCAATATTAAGGATTGTAGAACACCTTAAGGGCCTGTCCCACTGGACGAGGTAATTCACGAGTTCTCCCCAGTTTTCCCCTGATTTGAACTCGGAGAATGTCCGTAGCGGGTCCGTAGGAGTTCGTGGATGTCTCGTAGCGGCTCGTAATGCTAACGGTGGGTGCACGGGAAATCTGGTAAACTCGTGACATTTTTTCAACACTGTGAAAAATGTCCACGAGTTTAAAAAACATTGTTTCTTTTTACTCGTACGAGCCGCTACGAAACATCCACAAACTCCTACGGACCCGCTACGGACATTCTTTGAGTTCAAATCAGGGGAAAACTTGGGAGAACTCTTGAATTACCTCGCACAGTGGGACAGGCCCTTTATGAGGAAGAGAAAGAAGAAGAAGCGAGTCGGGTCAGCATTTTACAGGGATCCATTTAAATTGTGTTAAAAGAATGTTTAGTCAGGAAAAATTTGAGGAAAGCTCAAATCTTCAAAGGAATAAATAGAGGAATATTTAAAAAGAACATACTCAGACCCAGAAAAGAAAAGGGGAATGGATTTCCTTCCAGATATACCACCCTTAGGAGAGAGAGAGTGTGTTAGATATTTTGCCACCAAAGTGGAAGGATTTGGAAGCCGTAATAAGGCGTGCAAAGGCTTCTTTGGCCCCAGGGCCGAATGTAGTCCCTTACTGGGTATATAAAAGCAAAGATCCTATAGCGGAGCAAGATGGACCACTCCAGCTAAATACAATGGGCTGACGTGTAGTACGCAACAGAACGGAACGTGGGCCTATTTTTCATCCATTTCCGTAACCGGACCCGACCCAACCCGACCCGACATGACTTGCAGTGTAATCAACGTTGCGTTAATAAATTAAAATTCTGAAAATTAGGAGATTTTTACCTTTTATAGTTTTATTTTTATGAGGATGTTTCCATAACCAGCTTCCTTCTCCGCACTATTATCCTATGGGGTCTTTGGTGCGGAGACGGAAGCCGGTTACGGAAATGGGGCCTTAAATTACCCACGAATCTGCCCATGACCGACTACCTCTTTTTCATCGAGTGGACTATCTTCCTCGCTATAGGATCTTTGTATAAAAGTGCTTATATATCTCCTAAATGTAGAAGGCAGATTTTCTTTAGCATGGTGATACAGAGGCTGACAAGTTATGTAGAAAGGAACAGGTTAATAAATACCACAGTGCAGAAAGCAGGAATCCCAGGTTTTGCAGGTTGCCTAGAACACATTAGTGTAGAGTGGTAGGTACACAAAAATGCTGGAGAAACTCAGCGGGTGCAGCAGCATCTATGGAGCGAAGGAAATAGGCGACGTTTCGGGCCAAAACCCTTCTTCAGACTGATTCAGTAGAGTGGTATATTAGTTCCCAGACAGCAAGCTCAAGAGAAGAGATTTGCATGTATTTTTTTTGGACCTGGCAAATGTGTTTGAATCTGTGTCGCCTAGTCTTATTTGGTTCGCTTTTCATTTATTTAGACTTCCAGGATCAATAGTAAATTGATTTCCAAATGTGTTTTAGTACAGCAGACTTTATAACACCATGGCAGAGACTAGAGATGGGCATTATGGCAAAGTGTACTATTTCCCCATTAACATTAATAATGGCGATGGAGCTAGTGATTAAAGCATCACAGTGGGTCGTCGGTGGGGAGAGACAGCAGGATGGGCTGCGCCTCCCTCCAAGCAGGGCCTATAGGAATGATATGACCTTGGTGACCACAATGGTAGCTTGTGCAAGAAGGTTGTTGGAGAAGTTAAATAACATCTTAAATGGGCTAGATCGAAGATTAAGCCAGTAAGTCAGGGAGTATTTCTTTGGCACGATGAAGAAGAAACCCGTCTATAATGGAGAAGCCAATTAAAAATTTGGGTACGTGGCATAACAGTAAGTTGGGTTACACTGAACAGGTTCAGCAAAGGTGTTACTGACAGGTTAGAAAGGATAGAGAAGTCAGGGCTTCCAGGCAAGATGAGGTTGTGGTATTTGCAGTTTAGGCTATTCCCTTGGTTGATGTGGCCATTGACAGGTGCCAATTTCGATGGTGGAAAGGGTAGAGGGATTGGTAAGTTTCTCTCTTAGGAAATGGTTAGGAGTTCCACAGTGTCTCAGTAATGTGGCTTTATATGGGAAAGGTATTCTCCATTTACCATTGTCTTGCCTAACAGAGGAGTTTAAGTATGCTAAAATGAGGTTAGAGTTGCAATTGTCAGAGAGTAAGGATGCCTTAGTTAGTAATATGGTGCCAAGTGCAACTAGAGGGAGGAAGTGGAACTCAAAGCAGGCAGTAGAAGAAGCACAAATGGCACTGAGGTAAACAGACATTTATGGTAGGGTGCAGCAAATGAAAGGAGGCTTATGACTCAGCACAGGGAAACCAGTGGTGAGTAAGGCAGGTCCAACAGAGAAGAGGAAATTGGTTTTAGAGCAGGTACGTCATCAGGAGGAAGCCGTGAGATGTGTAAGGGCAGTAGCTCAGGTTATGCAGGGACAGTGCATGAACTGGGAAAGTGAGGAAAAGAGGAGGTTTTAGCTGGAGGGACCTGTGGTGCGTGGAGGTGGGTCATGTTAGTTTCCATGTAAGGGCTATTTATGATGTGCTGCCATCACACCAGAACCTCAAACAAGGGATAGGTGGGGACCCGGCATGTCCCTTGTGTTCAGAAGTGGCAACGTTGAGGCATATTTTATCAGGATGTAGGAATAGTCTTTCTCAGGGTCGGTATACTTGGCGGCATAACCAGGTATTGAAGTGCATAGCTACAGCAATCGAGAGGAGGAGAGTACAGATGAATTCAGTAGGCATCAGGACTGGGAGTGTAGCGATTCATTTTGGCTGTGAGGGAAAGAAAGGTAGAGGAGGAAAGTTTGCAGATGGGTATGAGTCAGGCCAGGTACGGGGAGCCAATGATTGGGGGATGCGGGTAGGTTTAGGATGAAAGCTTGTTGTTCCGCAGGAAATAATTACTACTAGGTTGGGGTTGTTCTGGGATGCCAGAACCAACCGTTGAGCCTTCTCAAGGTGTCGTGGGCCTGACTCAACGGAACACCAATGAAGGGAGGTGCCCACTTGATAACCCTAATGATATACTTGCATCTACAGGAATAGTTTTTTTTAAGAGCTAATTAATATGTAGATAGCTGGGCTTGTTTTTTTTTTTTTTTAATTTTGCATATGGAATCATTTATTGTAAGTTGGTGTATTTAGTTAGATAATACTTTGGATTTGAGCTTAGTTTTCTTAGTTGAGCGCTTATCCTGGAGTTATAGCACAAGTACTTTGTGTTTTAATTTTAATTACTGGGTCATCTTAGCTCTCAGTGCGAAATGCTCAACTGGTGTCAAATAACTTCTTCAGCCAACGGCAAAGTAAACTGTTGTCAGAGTTTTGGTATAATGAGGCACATTGGAAATATTGTGTACTGGTCTAGTCTCTCTATCTAAGAAGGAAAATAATTGTACTAGATGGAGTAAAAGATGATTGTTGGGGTGGGAGATTTAGACTTTAGAGAGACAGCATAGAAAGAGCCCCTTTTGCCCACCAAGTCCACGCAGACCAGCAATCACCCTGTACACTAGCACTATCCAACACACTATGGACAATTTACAATTTTGTACATCTTTGGAGTGTAGGAGGAAAGCAGAGCACTCAGAGAAAACCCACCCGGTCGCGTTTTTATTATTTTCTGTCTATGTTTCTATGTAGTTTTTGTTATTTTATGTTGGGGTGTGTGTGTGTGGGGGGTGGTGGTGGTGGGTGGGAGGGAGGGGGCAACTTTTAAATCTCTCCCTGCATGGGAGACCCGACCTTTTCTTGTCGGGTCTCCGTTGTCGTTGGGGCTGCAATGAGGTGCGGCCTCCAACAGAAGAAGCCGGGGACTCTGGTGCCGACTCACCTCACCGTCACCGTCGTGGAGCTGGCCGAGTCCGGAGCGGGTGGAGCGGTGGTGGAGCGCTGCTGCTGCTGCTGCTGCTGCTGCTGCTGCTGCGGCCCGACCTCCGGAGATTAGGAGGCTGCTACTGCGGGTCTGGCGGATGGCGGCACCGGGAGCCCTCGGGTCCCTGGAGGGAGACCGCTTTTCAGGGCTTCTGCAATGGCGACTTCTCCCGCCCGAGTTGCGGGGTCGAAGAGCTCCTGGAGCGGGGCCTAACATCACTGCCCCGCGCGGCTTGGAATGGCCGCGGGACTCTGCGAGCGCACGCCGGGGGCTCCAACATCAAGACCCGGTGTGCGATCTTGCACCACCCGGCGTGGCTTTAATGGCCGCGGGACAATCGCCATCGCCAGCCGGGGGCTTTGACTTTGACTCTGACATCGGGGGGGGGGGGGGGGGAGGGAGAGTGCAGTGGAGAGATAAGTTTTTTTTTGGCCTTCCATCACCAGCAATGTGATGGATGTTTATGTAAAATGTAAATTATGTTGTGTCTGGGGTCTATTTGTTTGTAATGTATGGCTGCAGAAACGGCATTTCGTTTGGACCTCAAGGGGTCCAAATGACAATTAAATTGACTATTGACTATTGACTATTGAGAACTTATGAACTCTGTACCAGCAGCACCCATAGTCAGGATCGACCCCCGGGTCTCTGGCACTGTAAGTCAGCAGCTCTACCGCTGTGCCACTATGCCACCCCTGATTGTAGCATGATGAGAAATTAAGCTAACTAGGGACTTCATTTTTATAATTTAGTGGAATAAGAGGCAATGTACATAATCCTTACTGTGCTTGACAGGATAGATGCAGAATAGTAAGATTAAACGAGTACTTACCAGTGCGAAGTTTGATCTGTATTTTATGAGGAGTTACGATGAGGGATTACGTGAAGAACCCACCCAGCGCGCAGGCGCGGCATACTTCCAAGCAGCGGTGTGGAATCACAGATAGACACAAATTGAAGTAAAGATAGTAAAGACCAATGAGACATCAGTCCGAGTTTGATCTATACAATGAGGGTGGGAGCGGAGGGCACGTAATCCCTCATCGTAACTCCTCATAAAATACAGATCAAACTTCGCACTGGTAAGTACTCGTTTAATCTTACTATTTTACTTCGGAGTCACGTGAGTGACTACGTGAAGACTTCAAAGGTCTGTGATTTCAAACCGTGTAACAGTTATATCACTCACTGCCGAAAGATCATCGAGGGAGGAAGTGGTATCTAAGACCAACAAGTTTGTTAGTTTTAAAAAACAAATGTTTATTAAATACAACAAAAAATAGCTCCCCTGGGCTTTAAATTATAAATTTGCGGTTTCTAAAATTCTTTCCGCAAAAACGTCCTTTTCCATCAGCGGTTTCCTGTAGAATTTTTGGAATGTCGATTCCCTTGACCATCCCGCTGCTCTGAGGATGTGGTCTAGGGGAACCTGCATCCTATCCGCCGCTGAGGTGGACGCTGCCCTGGTTGAATGGGATTTAAAAACATCTGTGTTAATCCCTGCCATGTTAAGGACCTGTTTCAACCATCTGGATATTGTCTGGCTGGTAACCCGTCCAAAAGGCTTTTTATGGCTGACCCATAAGGCTTTTTCTCTCCATCTAAGAGTTTGGGTAGTGTCTAAATAATGATGAAGGTGGGTCACCACACACAGCCTAGGTTCTGGAGGGTATGCCCGGAAGATCAACAGGGAGTTGGATGTACCTGGTCTGCTCTGTTTTACCAACCCCGGCATGGTGAAAGTAATGGTATCTGGGGTGGTCAGCATGTGGTCCAGACTTAACTGATGCAGCGACTGAACCCTCTGAGCAGAGACAAGCGCCATGAGCATAAGGGTCTTGTAAGTGGACTGTTCCAGGCTCAGGGATCCCACCGGAGGCCAACCTCGAAGGTGTGTCAATACTACACTAACATCCCACACTTGGGTGTATCTAGGTGTAGGGGGTTTGGTGTTATAAATCCCTTTAAGGATAACCAGAGGGTGGGATCCAACACTATGCTGTCCTATGGGCATGAGGTATGCGGACAGGGCGCTCCGAGCCGTATTGATGGCACTGTAGCTCATCTTTAGTTCATGGTGCAGGTGGGCCAGGAACTCCAGCACATCCGAGATCGAAGCCGTCTAGTAGGATGTCCCTGCTTCCAGACAGTACTGTTCCCATTTCCTGATGTAGGTCAGGTACTGTTTCTTGGTGGAAACTCGCAGGGATGCCGACATGGTGGTGATTGTTCTCTCTGATAACCCCAATCCCCGGTAAGGTCTGTTCAGAATCTGGAAACCAGGAGGTTCAATTTTTGGTGGCATGGATGACTAATGCCAGTTACCGGGTGAGTCAATAATTGGGGGTGGTTGTGAAGGACCATAGGTGTCTCTACCACCATGTCGTGGAACTTTGGGAACCATGGTTGGGTAGGCCAGTCGGGTACGACCAGAATGCCTGAGGCTGAGTCAGCTTGTATTTTCTGGAGTACCCGACTGATGAGGCAGAAGGGAGGGAAAGCATAGAAAAAGAAATTTCCCCAATCCAGCGTGAAGGCATCTACCGCTGCTGCCTCTGGGTCTGGTTCCCAAGCCACATACATGGGTAGTTGGTGATTTACTCTAGACGCAAACAAATCTATATCTGGCGTACCATATTGCTTGACAATTCTAGCAAATAGTTTTGGGTCCAACATCCATTCGATGTTGTCATTGAATTTTTGTGACCTGGTGTCCGCCACTAAATTTAGCTTGCCTGGTAAATAGGCAGCTGATAGCCAAATATGTCTCTCGACACACCATTGCCAGATTATAGTAGTTAATTTGTCGCATGATACTGATTTTATGCCACCCATGTGCTGGATATAAGATACCGCCGTAGTGTTGTCAATCATAATCCTAACATGCACATGCCGCATATCAGATGTATATGCTTTTAGCCCATAAAAGGTGGCGAGCATTTCCAAGAAGTTAATGCCCAGTGATTGTAGTAGCGATGCCTCTGAGTTAGTCCATCTGCCACCTGTGCTGTCTATGGAGTTAGTAGCTCCCCAGCCTAAAGCACTGGCATCCGTTGTAATGGTTATGTTAGGATTGGTGACGGCGATAGGACTGTGACTGTGCCAAATATTATCGACCCACCACTGAAGTTCTGATCTGGCTTCAGTGGGTAACTCCATTTTGCGGTCATAATGCCCTCTATTAAGACGTAATGCATGAGTCCTTGCCCTTTGCAAATTTTGATAATGCAAGGGCCCATGTTGGGCAGCCGGGAATGCTGCTACTATAGAGCCAATAACTCTGGCTACGTGCCGTATCCTTGGTTGCGGTGTAGCAATTAAATTGTTACAAGCTTCGATGAGTGAAACTTTTTTGTCTCTGGGCAGAGTGACAGTCATATGGATAGTGTCAATAGTGAAGCCTAGGTAATCCATGTTAGTAGTAGGCTCCAATATTGATTTATCTGGGTGTAGGATGAATCCCAAAGTTTCAAGGAGTTGTTTAGTGGCTAAAACTCCTGCGACAGCTAGTTCCCTTGTTCTCCCTAATATGAGAACATCATCCAGATAGGCCACGACTAAATGTTTTTGTTCTCTCAATTTTTTCATGGCCACTTTGAGAATTTTTGTAAATAATCTGGGAGCTGTCGTTAAACAATTGGGCAAGGCTCTGTACTGCCACAGCTGGCCCATCCAGATAAATTTCAGATATTTGTAATAATCCTTATGAATGGGTACTAAATAGTAAGCATCCTTGATATCTATGCTTGCCATGTAGTTTCCCTTGGAGATCAGTTGTCTGGCAGTGACAAATGTCTCCATTTTGAAATGTTGATACTCAACAGACTGATTAAGTGACGTCAAATCAATAATAATGCGACACCCACCATCTTTCTTGGATTTAAGAAAAATATTTGATACAAATTCGTGCGGCTCGTGTGTGGTCATTTCTATGATGCCTTTAGCCACGAGCCTATCTAGTTCAGCTTGTCCTTCTACCTTCTCAAATGCTGAGGGAAGGAATACCCTTTGGGGCATGTGCTGAACTGGAGGTTCTAAGCCTGGTTTGAATTCAATTTTGTATCCACTGATACTGTTGAGTATAAACTTATTGTTAGTTAAGGAGCACCAAACATGCTTGAAGAACCTCAAACGTCCTCCTGTTAATACAGCACCCGTTGTCTGTGTATGTTGGCAGGAACCAGACCCACCTACCTCCATGTTTATTTGTGGGGCCGTTTTCGGTAGGTTTGGCCCAAGGTTGTCCGTGTTGGTGCTGCGGTGGGGCGGCGCATCTTCCCACGGCTCCGCCCTGGGCCCCGCTCTAAAAAAGAGCTCTGGGGGTAGTGGGAGGCGGTCACCAGGCTTTCACCAGCTCGGTACCTGCTGGTGGATGCCGAGGCGTGCTGCCAACTGGGTGTCTTCACCCTGCTCGGTCCTGGCCCTGCCCTCATGAGGCCTACTGGTTTGGCCGCCTCTTCCAACTCCTTCAGTTTTTTGGCCAAATCTGCACCAAATAGCAGCGCCTCTCGTTCGGGCGCTGGAGCTTTGCAGAGGCCTGCGTATTTCGGATTGAGGGCAGGCCTGATGTTGTCCCGCCGTAGGCTGTTGAGCTCATAAGTGGTGTTGCACATCAATGCGAGTGCATCCTGCTGGGGTATGGTTAGCTCTTCGTTCCCGACGGACCGAGCAAAGGCGGTGATGGCTGCTGAGTGGAGTTTCAGGACCCGCTGCATCTTTACTTCCTGAGCCCTGATCTGCTGCCCCAGCTGGTTCCATATCTGCCCGTTGACCGTTTTCACCCGCAGCGCCTCGCAATTCTCTGGCGCTGTGTACGTATCAAGGGCCTGCTGGACGACCTTGTCCTGCAGCGGCTTGTTGGACAGCCTATTAATGCTGGCCGCCATTCTGGGTGGTAATACCATCCCAGTCGTTGGGGGCGCTGCGTACCGGCCCACTACACCCAGTAGCTCTTCTTCTAGCACGCCCGGCATACTGATGTTGTCCTCCGCCTGCCCTTGGGATAGGCCAGCCCAGTCCTGGCCTCCCTTACTGCCCTCGAACAGAGAGGGTACAGAAGGGTGTGGTGATGGTAAGGAGGAGGCCAAAGCCCGTCCTCCTGGGAGATGCCTAGCCTGCATCTCCTCATCGATCATTTGTTCTAGGAGCTGCCTCATGCAGCTGATGCGGGCGTCTCCCCGTTTCGGTGGTGGAGAGCGTTCCCGTTCCTCCGACGAATCGGAGGACACCGGCCGGTCGGTTTTGTGAGTAGCCTTCCTCCCTGTGCGGGGCGTCGATATCGGCAGCACAGGGGGCGGCTCGGTGTCGGGTGAGCGGGAGCGTTGAAATGGCTCCTCCGCTACGAGTGGCTGCCGCCCAGCTATGGACCCCTCCTCGGGTGGAGTTGGGCAGGCAGTCCTTCTGGCTGGTCGCTTTCGAGAGGCCATAATTCTCCCTTGAGCGACTCTGTAACACAAAAAAGGCACTTACCTGAGGTCTTGTCTTTATGCTGCAGCTGGAGAGCCTGGCTCCAGCTGCTGCCGCTGTTGCACTGCTGACGTAATGCCGCGCCTGCGCGCTGGGTGGGTTCTTCACGTAGTCACTCACGTGACTCCGAAGTAAAATTAATATTTCACCTACCGAGTTGGAGTAATGGTGGAGTGGGGTGTGATGGCTGAGATCACAGTCTCAGGACAAGGGCCATGCAAGACAGAGATGAGAAGATTTTCTTTCTGCCAGGGGGAAAGTACTTTGGTAGTTTATATTCAAAAGGATTATGGAGAATCAATTGCTAAGCATAATCAGGACAGAAGCAATAGATTTTTAGATATGAAGGGAATCAAGGGATATCAGGTAGTCCAGGGATTATGAAGTAAAAGATCAATCTTGTTATTGAATGTTGTAGCAGGCGTGAAAGACAAATGGCCTGCTCCTGATTCTATGTTTTACCTTTTAATATAATAAATACAGTCAAATATTCCATGTCCAGAACCAAGACCATTCCTAATCTTTACATAAAACATCATTTCAAAAATGCCCATTATGTCTCATGATGTGTTAACATGAATATTAAAAGAAGTAAAAGAGTGAAAGAAGACTCAAGAGACAAAAAAATATATAAAGGATGTGGTGTTAATCAATAGCTGAGAGTACATGGTAAAAGGCACCGGAGAGACTAAGTGGAAAAATGTAACATTGTGGGGGGGAAAAAAATGTGTTCCGAGGTATAAGTTAAATCTTTCAGCTTCTTAATATTTCAAGGAGTACATTGTTACATTCTTCTCTGGTATAAACTACAGATCGAGATAAACTAATAAAAAATTAAAATACTTATGTTTCACTGATCCTAGTTCGAGATATCTTGAAAATGATGCCATCTATTTGAATTTGAATTTGAATTTGATTCCTTTGTTGTAATTGAGACCTTTCGGTCTGAACGAAATTACGTTGCCTACAGTCATACACAGTAACAATAAATAACAAAACATACAATAAACACAAATTAACATTCACCACAGTGAGTTCACCAAGCACCTCCTCACTGTGATGGAGGCAAAAGTCTTACGCTCTGTCTCTTCCCTCCTTGTTCTCCCTCTGCGCTGAGGCGATCGATCCAGGCCGAAGCTGCCGCTCTCCAGTCCAGCGGACCTCCGTGGTGATGTCGCCGCTGCCGAAAGCCGGAACGCCGTCTCCGCTCTGAGTCGGCCCGCCACAGCCTCAGCTCTGAGTCCCGCTGCATCAGCTCCGAGTCCCGCTGCAACAGCTCCGAGTCCCGCAGCCACAGCTCCGAGTCCCGCTGCAACAGCTCCGAGTCCCGCTGCAACAGCTCCGAGTCCCGCTGCAACAGCTCCGAGTCCCGCAGCCTCAGTTCCGAGTCCCGCAGCCTCAGCTCCGAGTCCCGCTGCATCAGCTCTGAGTCCCGCTGCCTCAGCTCCGCGTCCCGCTGCAACAGCTCCGCGTCCCGCTGCAACAGCTCCGAGTCCCGCAGCCTCAGCTCCGGGCTGCTGCCGAAAGCTGGAACGCCGCATCAGCGAGTCGGGCCACCGCTGCCTCGGCCCCGAAGACGGCCAGCCTCGTGTTGGTAAGTCCTGGCTGGCTCTGCCTCCGGAGCATCGAGGTCGGTCACAGGTTGGAGACCGCCAGCTCCGCCGTTAGCCCTCAGCGCAGACAGAGGCAGAGAAGGGGGATACGACAAGAAAAAGTCGCATTCCCCCGAAGGGAGAGACAAAAAAAAACATGTTTCACCCCCCGCTCCCCCATAACACAACCTATTAAACTAAAACTTAGCCAAAACAAGACAAAAAAACAACAACAAAAAGTAAAGACAGACGGACTGCAGGCGAGCCGCAGCTGTTAACAGCACCGCCACTTCAGCGCTGCCACATCTAGGTTAATGTTTAACCGTGCTTCAAGGCAGATATCATCATCAAAGACTGACACAACACTGGCCACACTCTCATTTCACTCCTATCTTAGGGAAGAAAGTATAGGAGCCTGTAGTGCAAACCATGAGCAGCAGGTTCAAGAATAGCTTTTTCTCAACAACCATCAGGCTTTTGTACACTACACAAAACTAACCTATGAACTATGGATTGTCTTTGTGCGTCTATCTTCAAATTTAGAAGGAATGGTGGGCCACAGACCTGACTGAGCTTGTTCTGCCATGCAATAAGATATTGGCTGATCTACTGTAACCTCAACTCTGTATTCCTGTACATATGCAGTAACTTTTCGCCCCTTTGCTAATCAAGAATCTGCCTACCACTGAAATAAAAATTAAATGAGATAGCTGTGACAACGGCATGAGCCAAACCCCAAGGATCTAGAGTCAGCAGGCAAAAGTTCAGTGATCTTCTATCAACAGTAAAGGTCAATGAATACACTTTCAAATGTTATCATAGACCAAGTGCACCAAAAGACTCTAATATTTTCAGTGTACCATAACCCCGTCTGCAACTTAGCATTAACCTATAACTGAACTGTAACATTCATAAAAGGAAACTAAGTGCTGGAGTAACTCAGCAGGTCAGGCAGTCTCTCTGCAGAACATGGATAGGTGGCGTTTATGGTCAAGACCCTTCTTCAGACGGTTTCTAGGTGGAGAGAAGAAAGCTGGAAGAGGGGAGAGGCTGGACAAAGCCTGGAAGATAATAGATGGACACAAGCAAGGATAGGGAGATGATTAGAACAAAGACCAGATAGGTACTGGACCAAAATGTTGCTTGTTCATTCCCTTCACTGATGCTGCCTTACTAGTTGAGTTCCTCCAGCACTTTGTGTTTTGCTCAAAATTCCAGCATCTGAAGTTCCTTGCGTCTCTGGAAATAATCTTAATTGTTACAATTGAATTGATAGAGAGTCAGACCTGCTCATTTGATTTACAGATTTCTCTCAAGCAATTCCCTCGTAACTTAGAAGAAACCAGGACACTAACATTGGATTATACTTCCATTAGAATCTGGTAAACAGCAATCAGGATCACAGACCATGATTGATTTATGTAAGAAGGAACTGCAGATGCTGGTTTAAACCAAAGATAGACAAAAAAAAAAGGGAGTATCTCAGCGGGACAGGCAGCACCCCTGGAGAGAAGGAATGGGTGACGTTTCGGGTCAAGATCCTTCTTCAGACTGGTTGGTTCTCCTTTCCAAACCAAGAATGAAGCTGGCTATTGAAGCTTTATTCTGATCGGGCTGTGAACGTCAAAGAACATGAATGTGCAGAGCCACTTTCTGGATGAACTTAATGCTGTGCAAAATATCCATGGAAGTTTGTAACCACTGTGTAATTGCAAACTTTATTCTTCTTGATTTTGAAACATTTAATATTTTTCTGGGTTCTCAGAGCAAATTAAAAACAGTCTTGTTATAAAATACATTGCTGCATTGCACCATATATGATGACTTGGAAATTTATAAATGTTGACACAATATTACGTAAAATGGAGAAAGGATCTATGGCAATGCTATTAGTTTGCGTACAGTAACTAGCTTCAATCTCTGTTTATCAGAAGAGAATATAGGGTTTTTTACCAATTTAAAACTAAAGTCCAACAAATTCCTCTTTTTGGCCTCGATTTCTCAAGCCCCATTCCCAGCTGAATGTTCAGGACCAGAGTAACACACAGTCTTTCTGATTAAAACTGACATACTCCACCCCCAAATTTACATTGTGATGCGGTTACCCCATGATCCCAAATGAATCACTTAATACAATGTAGGGCGGATGGTCAATTAAATAAATTGTATATTAAAACATGGTAAAGAAAAGAAGCATATTAAAGACAAAAAAATGACAAGAGGTAAACATGCTGAGGGAGGGAATTCTATTGCTTTAGAATTTGGAGTGAAAGCGAGCAAATGGACTGATTAAAATCAGGGATGTTGAAGAGTAGAACACAATTGGTGGCATGGCGACTCAGCAGCGGAGTTGCTGCCTTACAGCACCGGAGACCCAGGTTCGATCCTGACTACGGGTGCTGTCTGTACAGATATCGTAAATTCTCTCAGTGACCATGTAGGTTTTCTCCAGTTTCCTCCCACACTCCAATGACAAACAGGTTTGTATGTTAGTTGACTTCTGTAAATGTAAATTGTCCCTAGTGTGTAGGATGGTGCTAGTGTATGGTGTGATTGGTGGTTGGTGCATTCGGTGGGCCGAAGGACCTGTTTCCGTGCTGTTTCTCTTCAGTCTAACGTCTAAAAAAGCGCCGGTAGCACTATTTCAAAATAATTGAAAAGAAGGCTAGAATTGTGGCATTGTTTAGCCACAGTCCAATGTAGGTAAATGGACATGGAAGGTTGTACAGTCACTTTTTAATTTGGTGTTTCATGTACCTTTTGTGTTTTATGACTGTTGGCAGACCAATTTCCCTCCTGGGATAAATAAAGTTCTATTGTATTGTATCGCAAAAGCGATGGTCGACATTCCAGGTCCTCATGTAGAGTTTCAACCTGAAACATCAACGATCACTTTGCCTCCACAGATGACGATCTCCTTGATCCACTTATTTGAATCAGCAGTTTGTGTTTTGCTCTGGATTACAGCATCTATAGTCTCTTGATTCATTTGTTTTCCGATAGTTACTGGGTAAATTTGTAGATCTAGGCAGTATATTTTTGTGTACCTTTAATAAACATATGGTTATGCGGAAATAAAACAAGATAATGATGTTTAACTTTTTAGAGATGCTGCTATGCCTTACTGGCACGTACTGTCACAAAAAATAAAACAGGTTTTAGGTTGGAATTGGTGCTAGTGAACATGCAAGTCAACAAATCTTGCAGGGCATACACTCACTTACTCACTCAGCACTCACTCATCACTCACGCACACACAGGTTAATAAGTGGCTGCAAGTGATTACCAATTAGAAGAGCAATTAGTCAGGCCCTTCGGCCCAACTTGCCCATGCCAACCAAGTTGTCCCATCTGCACTAGTTGCCCATATCTCTCTAAACCTTTCTTATCCATGTTTCTATCCACATGTCTTTTAAATGCTGTTATAGAATATCCCTTCAGCTACATCCCCTGGCAGCTCGTTCCATCAGCCTATATGTGAAACAGTTGCCCCTCAGGTTCCTATTAAATCTGGCCCCTCTCACCTTAAATCTATGCCTGCAGGTTCTTGGTTCTCTTACTCTGGGTAAAGACTATGTGCATTAATCCAATCTATTACCCTCATCATCTTATACACCTCTATAAGATCTCCTCATTCTCCTGCACTCCAAGGATTAAAGTCCTAGCCTGCCCAATCTCTCCTGAGAGCTCAGGTCCTCGAGTCCCGGTAACATCCTCATAAATATTCTCTGCACATTTTCCAGTTTAACAACATTCCTCTTACAGCAGGGCGGCAGTAAATCTAACAGCTTCGCTTTCAAAATGGTAATTTATCTTTTTGTTCTTATCATTTTTAATAAATTTTAATAATCATTTGTTTTAATAAATGTTAATATAACACAAAAAACTGCTGGAAAAGTTATTTTTAAGGCTATTTTTTTTTTTTTTTGATGCAGTATGATTTTTATGCAGCATTTATTTATGGCATGGAAATGTGAAGTAATGAATTGGCCCTTGCAGACACATGATCTTTAAGACAAGCTGATTGTAATCAAACGGTCTTGAATAACCCCGGCTGCAGCTGAAATGGAAAAAGATCAGATAACAGCATGTTCTTGAGTGTACACTTTCTTGATGAATCAGAGTGGCTGCAGAGTCAGTAAGAGGTTATGTAACTGACATTTACACTATCCAGTCTGCCAATTACTTCAGATCTAATTTATCCATTGTGTACATTATTTAAACAGATAATTTACTACACTAAGGTAATATAAAGTAGCAAAGGAAACCACTGAAATGTTTTGGGACCCAAAGGAACGTACATTTCTTTGAACAGAGATTGAAAGAAGACCTCTGAAGAGGGGAAACATTTTAATAGGCCACTCCAGATGTAAGTATTTACCCAAGAATCGCATGCTCTTCCATTCAAATGATGAAAACACAGCTGAAAGCATATAAACCATTCTCAAGAGATTTGTACAAAAGCAGGTTGGTAGTCCAGATTGCTAGGGAACAAACACATATATTGCCACTGTCCTTGCAGTCTGCAAATTTGTATAGATTTTCTTGAAGCTGTACATTCAAGGTCTAGTCCTAAACAAGCCAGTGAAGGAAAAGGGAAGAGCTTCATTGAAGAAACTAAATACGCAATAAGTGCTTCGGTAGGGTAAATCGTGGCATATTATTTAACTGGTATATCAATAGAGTAATACAAGCTGAGCACCTGAAAAATAAAGTATGATCATTTTTCTTTACATGTCACCGATATAAGCAATGATGAAAAAAAGTATTATCTTTTAAATGGAATTGGAAACAAAACATTAAAGCTGAGAACAAATTAGGTGGATAAGACTCAGGGTAAATGAATGAAATGGGTGAATAATTCTTTCAGAGTTTTGGAATTGGTAGGATGGATTGAACAGTGCCCTGTAAAGCTTTTATGATTCTATGGTATTGATAGGGAAAACAAAAGTTGCTTCAAGTTAAGGCAATTAGATAAAAGAACATAGAAGTAAAATAATAAATATAGCTTTAAGATAGTGAATGGCATGTTGGCATTCATAACAAGAGGAGTTGTGTATAAGAGCAAAGAGGTCCTTCTGCAGTTGTACAGGGCCCTAGTGAGACCACACCTGGAGTATTGTATGCAGTTTTGGTCCCCTAATTTTTGCTATTGAGGGAGTGCAGCGTAGGTTTACAAGGTTAATTCCCAGGATGGCGGGACTGTCATATGCTGAGAAAATCGAGCGGCTGGGCTTGTATACTCTAGAATTTAGAAGGATGAGAGGGCATCTTATTGAAACATATAAGATTATTAAGCGATTGGACATGCTAGAGGCAGGAAACATGTATCCGATGTTCAGGGAGTCCAGAACCAGGGGCCACAGTTTAAGAATATGGGGTAAGCCATTTAGAACAGAGATGAGGAACCACTTTTTCACACAGAGAGCTGTGACTGTGAAATTCTCTGCAGTGGAGGCCGGTTCTCTGGATACTTTCAAGGGAGAGCTAGATAGGGCTCTTAAAGATAGCGAAATCAGGGGATATGGGGAGAAGGCAGGAACGGGGTACTGATTGGGGATGATCAGCCATGATCACATTGAATGGCGGTGCTGGCTCAAAGGGTCAAATGGCCTACTCCTGCACCTATTGTCTATTGTCTATTGTCTATAAGATGAGTGGTTCAAAGTTTAAAGGAGATATTCAGGGCAAGTTTTGGTTTGCACAGTGTGATTGTGCCTGGAATGTGATGCCACAGGGGATGGAAGCAGATATGATAGTGGGATTTAAGAGGCTTTTGGACAGGCACACAGATATGCAGGGAATGGAGGGATGTGGTTCATGTGCAAGCAGAAGAGACAAGTTTAATTTGGCATCATGTTCATCACAGACACCATGGACTGAAAGGCTTGTTTCTATTCTGTACTGCTCTATGTTTTATGCTGAGAAAAATAGAATACTAAGATGGGATCTCAATACTAGAAGCACAAGCTTGAATGGCATTTCATCCTTGACCTTTATTTTGCTATTAATGAGAATCATTCCTGCATATTATGCCGGAACTTCACGCTATAACCAATGCTTGCATCTGACAATTCTTATTTCATCTGTACTGAAATTACAGACTCTAGTTGTTATATTACTGCTCATTACTTCCAGTTTCTCAATAGCCCTTACTTTTACTGAATGATCACAAGGGGCTAGAAATTGTAATATTACATTTTAATGATACAACACTGTGGGTCACTTAAATGCGTGTTATTTAAGTCATATACAGGTCAGAGCAGTGATATTGGATTTTCCTGTATACTGCCTCTCTGTGCCAGGTTCAGGAGCTTGTTCTCAATTGACCTATTGCAAGCACTCACATTTGATGTGTCAAGTGAGATTGGTGAAGGCACCTCTTAAAGGAACCTCACACTGTGTAGGCAACACACTTCCAGCTAATGGAAGCCTTACTATTGAATGAATGAACAAACACTATAATGATGGGAGAGTGTAGGAACACTACCGGGATGTTGTTCAAAGGAAGTGAGATCAGACTGACAGAAAAATGCTACCAATTCTTCATGAATGCCACAGGGACCCTAAAGGACTGCAACCAGGTGGAAAGTTCAAAGTTTAAAGGAAATGTGTGGAAGAATGTTTTTTTACACACAAGGTGATGGGTGGAATGTGCTGTCAGTGGTAGTCGTGGAGGTAGATGTAATAGTGGAATTTAAGAGGGTTTTAAGTAGGCACATAAATATGCTGGGCATGGTGGGATTCCCATGCAGACAGAGAGAATTAGTTTAACGTGGCATTATGTTTGGCATGGATATTGTGGGCCAAAGGGCTTGTCACTGTGCTATACTCTTCTACAGTCTAAGTTCCAATGATCTGGAAATCAGTGGTCAGACTTCTGTTTTTGCCAATTTCTCATTATCACTGAGAAGGAGGTTATCGGCATCCTTGAACCATTGCAGTTCTTTTGGGGGAAAGTCTCCCACCTTGTTGGGAATGGAGTGCTTGGATTTGATCCAGTAATGGTGAAGGACCAGTCATCCATTTCCAGGTCTGGATAGCATGTGACTTGGCAGCAAAACTCCAAGTGCTGCCATTCACATGCACTTGCTATTTTTGCCTTTTTTAGTGATAGGGGACAAGGGATTGGAGAATTGTTCTGTGCAGGAAGTAACTGTAGATGCTGGTTTACCCCGAAGATAGACACAAAATGCTGGTGTAACTCAACGGGACAGGCAGCATCTTTGGATAGAAGGAATGGGTGACATTTTGAGTCGTGACCCTTCTTTGTTCTGTGGTTTTCAGGTATTTAGGGTTGATATTTTCAATGCAGACAAATTATGCACGTTACAATGCTGAGGAAAATGTGCACCAAATGAAGGCACCAAAGGAAATGAAAAGTACTGAGTCAAATATTCTTACAGACACCCAGACACCTAGTTTTTCATTCCACAGCACTATTTCTGCAGTTGGCAACATAATTTTCAGCAGTGGTATTTTAAGTTTATACTAATGACAAATAACTACTGAAATGCTCGGAGATGGAGAAAGAGGTCCAGCGCACAGGCCTTGAACCTGGTGAGACGCAGGAGGAGCCCGGCCAGAACTCACCCTACAGAGCCCAGTCCCTCCACGCACTAGAGTCTCCCAACCCCTGCAGAGTAGTTATTAAAATGGCTGATCCGTGGGCGGTTGTTGCTCAGACGCAAGTCGGGGCCTGATCAACCCCGGCTGGGTCGCCTGGGCGAGGGTGTCTGATGTTGTGAGACCTGAAACACCCGATGACCCCAGGTCACATCACTGAGGATGCATCCCAGCGCATCTAGAAGATGTATCTTTTTCACATTGTAAGCAAAATCAATAATTCTAACTTTTATTAAAGATATTGGATAATTTCTCCGTTATGGAATTTCCTCCATGGGTAGTTGAAGTGTTGCTTTATGGTGAAAAATAAGTGTTTGTTTAACTACAAGTTTCTAATTAATTGTTTGATAATTAAACAAGTCAAGAGAGTCTAAAGTGTTTTATTGTCATATGTACGGTTAATGGAACATTTAAAATCGTACTTGCTGCAAATTAATGGGCCCATTAACGTAATAACACACAAATAAATACAATGTAATCAAAAACAATAAATGAATGACCAAAATACCTGGTAATCCTAAATAGTACAAAACCCAAAGTCAGTGGGGCAGTTGAAATCCACAGAAGATCATAAATGCTGAGATTAGTATTGTGTGGTGTTCAAGAGGAAGATATTTGCTGGAAAGAAGCTGTTTGTGAACCTGGTGGTAATGATTTTCAGGCTTTGATGATATTTGATGAGGCAGTGCCTCAGGTAGATCCTTACAATGGTGGGAGGTCAATATCTTTGATGGACTGGTCAGTCTTTCTCACTCTCTGAAGTTTCCTTAATTCCTGGACATTTGAGTTGCTGAACCAGGCTGTAATGCAACCATTCTGGATGCACTCTACCATACACAATACAATATCATTTATTTGTCATTTGAACCTCACATGAAGTTCAAACGAAATTTGGTTTCTGCAGTCATACAAGGAAAGAACCAAGACACACACCAACACAATTTACACAAACATCCATCACAGTGAATCTCCACCTCACTGTGATGGAAGGCAAAGTCTTGTCTCTCCCCTGCTCTCCATTCTTCTCCCGAAGTCAAAGCCCCTGGCGGGCGCTAGCAAGTCCGCGGCCATTTAAAGCCGTGCCAGGCGATGTAAGCCCCTGCTCCGGATCCCAATGTCAGAGCCCCCGGCGGGCGCTAGCAAGTCCGCGGCCATTTAAAGCCGTGCGGGGCGATGTGAGGCCCCGCTCCAGGTCACTCTCAACCCCGCAATTCGAGCAGGAGAAGTCGCCGCTGCCAATGTCCCGCAAAGCGGTCTCCCACCGGGGACCCGTGAGCTCCCGGTGTCACCATCCACCGGAGTAGGGTCGCAGCCGCGCGCCACCACAGCTCTCCACGCTCCGAAGCCGGCCAGCTCAACGATGGTAGGTCCGCAGCTCCGCAGGCTCCGTGACTTGAGCTGTCGTTCCTGTTGGAGGGTCAAGGGAGAGCCAGTGGATGTAGTGTACCTGGACTTTGAGAAAGCATTTGATAAGGTCCCACATAGGAGACTAGTGGGCAAAATTAGGGCATATGGTATTGGGGGTAGAGTGCTGACATGGATAGAAAATTGGTTGGCTGACAGGAAACAAAGAGTAGGGATTAATGGGTCCCTTTCAGAATTGCAGGCAGTGACTAGTGGGGTACCGCAAGGCTCGGTGCTGGGACCGCAGTTATTTATAATATACGACAATGATTTAGATGAAGGGATTCAAAGTAACATTAGTAAATTTGCAGATGACACAAAGCTGGGTGGCAGTGTGAACTGTGAGAAGGATGCTATGAGAATGCAGGGTGACTTGGACAGGTTGGGGGAGTGGACAGATGCATGGCAGATGAAGTTTAATGTGGATAAATGTGATGTTATCCACTTTAGTGTCAAAAAAAGGAAGGCAGATTACCATCTAAATGGCGTCAAGTTGGGAAAAAGGGAAGTACAATGGTATCTGGGGGGTCCTTGTTCAACAGTCTATGAAAGTAAGCATGCAGGAACAGCAGGCAGTGAAGAAAGCGAATGGTAGGTTGGCCTTTATAATTAGAGGAGTCGAGTATAGGAGTATAGGAGCAAAGAGGTCCTTCTGCAGTTGTACAGAGCCCTAGTGAGACCACACCTGGAATATTGTGTGCAGTTTTGGTTCCCAAATTTGAGGAATGACATTCTTGCTATTGAGGGAGTGCAGCGTAGGTTTACAAGGTTAATTCCCGGGATGGCAAGACTGTCATATGCTGAGAGAATGGAGCGGCTGGGCTTGTACACTCTGGAGTTTAGAAGGATGAGAGGGTATCTTATTGAAACATATAAGATTGTTAAGGGTTTGGACACGCTAGAGGCAGGAAACATGTTCCCGATGTTGGGGGAGTCCAGAACCAGGGGCCACAGTTTAAGAATAAGGGGTAAGCCATTTAGAATGGAGACGAGGAAACACTATTTCTCACAGAGAGTTGAGAGTCTGTGGAGTTCTCCGCATCAGAGGGCGGTGCAGTCCGGTTCTCTGGATGCTTTCAAGAGAGAGCTAGATAGGGCTCTTAAAGATAGCAGAGTCAGGGGATATGGGTAGAAGGCAGAAACGGGGTACTGATTGGGAATGATCAGCCACAATCACATTGAATGGCGGTGCTGGCTCGAAGGGCCGAATGGCCTACTCGTGCACCTATTGTCTATTGTCTATTGTTAGTAGAGCCCCATTTGGAATACTGTGTCAATTTCGGGTTACCAGGAAAGATGTCATTAAACTGAAAAAGGTGTAGAAAAGATTTATGAGGATGTTAACCAGAGGCTGAGGAGTGATCTTAAAGAGGCCTTTAAAAATCATGAGAGGCATAACTAAGGTGAATAGCCACAGCATTCTCCCAGGATAATAAAACTAGAGGACATACATCTAAGATGTGGGAAAGATTTAAAAATAACCTGTGGGGTAAATCTTTCTCAAAAATGATGGTGCATATATAGAACGGACTGCCAGAGGAGGTGCTAGAGGAGGATACAATAACTGCACTTAAAAGCCACTTGAACAGAAACGTGGATAGGAAGGTTTCAGAGGGATATAGTCAGGCTCAGGGAAGTTAGCATGGTTGGTTGGGCAATTAAGTTGCATGGCCACATTGGACCAAAGGGTGCATGATGAATGACTATGTCATTATGATTTTCATAATAGTGGCAAATTGTTTTGTCAATAAAAATTTGTTCACCAAACCCATTAAATGCACATTAATGCACCTGCTTATTGAAAAGAGGTTTGATCTTCAAAATGACCTGATTTAAGTGTGCAAGGCACACCGTGTAATGATCATCAAGTTAAGCCATTTTTACTGGGCTGCATGGGTGGTTATTACTCCAGGGATATATGTTTGCTTCTGATCTTCAGTGCTGTCTGTGTGGAATTTGCACATTTTCTCTGCGACCACTTAGGCTTGTCCCATTGCTTCTTTTCCTCTCATACCCCAAACATTGGCTGTTTGGTAAATTAATTGGTTACTGTAAATTATCCCTCATTTAGGTGGCTGGGAAAAATGTGGTTGTTAATGGGCATGTGTGAGAGAATAGATTATAAATGAAATAAGGAGAGGAATGGTACTGATGGGAATACTATAAAAAAAATCCACATGGACTCATTGGGCCATATATAAAAATATTACATTTATCCATAATCATTAAATTGTTTTTGGTTGAGAAGAGGTACACAAGCACAAAGTGACACAGTTTTAGCAATTACGTTACCTCCCAAACAACAACTAACTGGATGCACAAATTTCTCTGGCTTAGGTCGTTTAGAAAACTCCACAGTAGGAAAGGATACAGAGCTGCTCCAGTGAATCTGAAACAGAGAGCATCTATGTGTGAAGGAGATGAAAAGCTGAGACAAGTGGGAGAGAAGTCATGGAAACACAGTTTTTCTAACGAAGGTGCAAACTAGTCCATGTGGTTATGCATAAACTGTGTGGACGTAGATGTCAAGAACATCCGTTATGCTGCTGTGCTACAATGAATGTGCCCCTAAGTAGGAAGAGTTGAAGAATAATGGCACTGATGTTTATTAAAATGTGAACTTTGTATTACAAGCAATAATGTACTGAGGCTCAGCATGTTATTAACTGCTGTGCCAATATTTACTATACTTGATATTCAATCTGTTAACACAACACGATTGAATTAACTTTTGGATAGACAAATTGTATTCAAATTCGAGAATAATTAATTGCAGCCTCCTTGAGGTGACTAAGACCTGCCAACTATCAACAACAGTTCATGAACAGTCATTTATTTTGTCAATTTTCCATTAATTGCAGTGCCAAATCGCAATGCACACAAAAAACATTACGTACCTATGCATTAAAGGTATCTTCCATCACTATAATAGAATTATAAATTAATTTAGTAAAGGCCAGGATTATGGAGTGGCCTCGAAATTAAATGGCACTAAGCTCATTTTTTAGATGTCACGGAGGTGCATAGGAGACATACATTGGGAACTGGCAATGTGCTGTTTATGTATAAGATTTGGCTGCCTGGTCAGCACTGAGAGCAATTTTAAATGGCTGTACATTTATTGTAATACATTTTACTGTTATTGGCCTGCACTAGTGTCAGACATGTCACTGCGTGCTTGGTTCCGCAGGTAGTTGAGAAGGCCATTTGGAGCCATATGAATTATAAATTGCAGCAATCCGAATTTGCTTGCATCGTAACTGTGGCCACAATGTTGGAGCCATTGAAGCTATGATAATTGCTAATTTCTAAGCTTCCCCCAGTCTAGTTTCAGTAAAAACACTGAATCAAGCACTTGAAACAACTAAATTTTATTTTACCAAAGCGCGTCACAGATCACACACTGTACCTATCCCACCGCAGGTTCGATCCTTGCATCTGCCTGTTCAAGCCCTCTAGGCCTCGCTCAGACAGAGACACTCCAGACGTTCACGCAGTCCCGCCGAATCCAGAAGATCGACATTGAGCCTCGTGATCGCGGACTTTTTTATGTCCCAGGACCACGAGGGGCCGAACCACATGGGGGTGGTCTATTAATAACCCAATTACAGATATTGATTAACCCCATACATAACAGACATTCCCCTAACCCAATGATACAACAGGTCAATACATTGTATTCAAAACGGACTTCGAGAGGAAGTCAACTTAGAAACATTTACCCTGATTTACAGAAAATCCAGACTTAACACCTCATCCAATCAACACTTGGCAAAGTCAGACTCTGCAACATTATTTACAACTATTTACAAGGTGTATGTCTGGTTTGCAGCCATCAAATCCATTCTCTGCATTTTGCACCAAATTGACAGGGTTTGCACATGTTCCCATTCTTTGCTTGCAAATTGTATCTAAGGCCCAGACACTCTGGCACCTCTTTGCAGCTTGTCCCATCTCTGCAGAGAGTAATTCCAATCTGACCAAATCTCCCAGCAACCCTGAAACTTAACCCCATTTTGAAGTCCTAGCTGGTCCAATTTAGCCAAGATGAACAGCTATTCTTCAACATTTTAACTCTTGCTGTGTGGCGAAGGGGGGTGTGGGGGTTGTGGGGGAGGGGTGTGTGGGGGTGTGGGGGAGGGGGGTGTGTGGGGGATGGGGGTTGTGTGGGGGAGGGGTTGTGTGAGGGGGTGTGTGTGTGGGGGAGGGGTGTTTGTGGGGTTGGAGGGTGTGGGGGAGGGGGTGTGTGGGGAGTGTGTGTGGGGGGATGGGGAGGGGGATGTAGGTGGGGGGTTGTGGACATAGGGGTGGTATGTGGGCAGGGGGTAGTGGGGGGGTGTGGTGGGGAGAGGGGGGTGTGGGCGGGGCAAGAGTGTGGACAGGGGGGTGGGGGGGGGGGAGGGTTTAGTGTGGGGGAGAGGGGTGTGTGGGGAAGGGTGGTGTGGGTGTGTGTGTGGGGGGTGTGGGGGTGTGGGGGGAGGGGTGTGTGGGGGAGGGGGGGTGTGTGGGGAGGGGTGTGTGGGGGAGGGGCGTGTGGGGAGTGTGTGGAGGAGGGGTGAGTGTGTGTGGGGGAGGGGTGTTGTGGGGTAGGGGGGTAGGGGGGTGTGGGCGGGGGGCTGTGGGCGGGGGCTGTGGGGGAGGGGTGTGTGTGGGGTAGTGGTGTGTGGGGGAGGGGGTTGTGTGGGCAGGGGTGGGTGGGCAGAGGGGGTGTGGGGTGTGGGCTGGGGGAGGTAGTGTGTGGGCAGGGGGAGGTTTGTGGGGGCACGGGGAGTTAGCTCGGTGCAAATACGGGGGTTGTCAGGGCCATCACAGGGGAGAGGGGCAGGAGCCAGCGAGGGGGACCAGAGGGGAAGGGGCTGGAGCGGGATCACATTAGTCGCTGGTCACTGCTCTGCTGATTGCTGGACCGCTGGTCGCTGGTTGCTGGTCATTCTCCTCCGCCGAGATCAGATATTCCGCTTTCCGTTTGGCGACATTTCCCACGTCGGGCCAGGCCATTTCCAATCCGTCTGAAAATTGTGTCCAGTTGGAAACCTCCGCCAGCCATCCACCGCTCCAGTAAAGATGCAATGGCACAGGAAGGGGCGGACAGTCCCACAGAGTGACAGGAGAAAAGACCAATCCATACGGCGCTGAAAGGCAGGAGAGGAGCTCGATCTGCGCACACGCGTTTTTAAGGTTTTTAAATCTCGCCAAAGTTTACATTAGACCACTGATCGGAACAAAATTTGGTGCAATCGCTGCGCAGGAGAATGGTGAATAAGTTGGCGAAAAATCATACCGCTATCACGTAACGTTTTTTGCGCAAATAGAATGACCGTGCAAGCGCAAGATAACAATATCCTGGCGGGAAGATTTACATAGGCTACTGGGGAGACTTTAAACTTGAAGAGTTGGGGGGAGGGACTCAAATAGAGAAAGCTAGTAGACAGTGTGTGAGGCATGAGGCAGAGAAGGGAAGCACTCAGACCCAACATGTAGGGGAGAAAGAAGAAAAAGATAATAAACAGAGAATAAGAGGTGGTGGGTTTCTTAAATGTGTATATTTTAATGCTCGGAGCATTATAAGAAAGGTGGATGAGCTTAGAGCCTGGTTTGACACCTGGAAGTATGATGTTGTGGCGATTAGTGAAACATGGTTGCAGGATGGCTGTGATTGGAAACTAAATATTCCAGGATTTCGTTGCTTCAGGTGTGATAGAATTGGAAGGGCACGAGGTGGAGTTGTTGCATTGCTTGTCAGGGAAGATATTACAACAGTGCTTTGGCAGGATAGAATAGAGGGCTCGTCGAGGGAGGCTATTTGGGTGGAACTGAGAAATGGGAAAGGTGCAGCAACACTTATAGGGGTGTATTATAGACCGCTTAATGGGGAGCGAGAATTGGAAGAGCAAATATCAGATATTAGTAGTAAGCACAAGGTAGTGATTGTGGGAGATTTCAATTTTCCACACATAGACTGGGAAAAACATTCTGTAAAAGGGCTGGATGGTTTGGAGTTTGTCAAATGTGCGCAGGATAGTTTTTTGCAGCAATACATAGAGGTACCTACTAGAGAAGGGGCAGTACTGGACCTCCTGTTAGGAAATGTTTCCGTGCTGTAATTGTTATATGGTTATACGGTTAAATGAGACAGGTCAGTTGACGGAGTTATGTGTTGGGGAGCACTTCGGGTCCTGTGATCACAACACCATTAGTTTCAATATAATTATGGAGAAGGTCAGAACTGGACCAAGGGTTGAGATTTTTGATTGGAGAAAGGCTAACTTTGAGGAGATGGATGTTGTCTATATGGACTTCAGTAAGGCCTTTGACAAGGTTCCGCATGGAAGGTTGGTTAAGAAGGTTCAATTGTTGGGAATTAATAGTGGAGTAGCAAGATGGATTCAACAGTGGCTGAAAGGGAGATACCAGAGAGTAATGGTGGATAACTGTTGTCAGGTTGGAGGCCGGTAACTAGTGGGGTGCCTCACGGATCTGTGTTGGGTCCGCTGTTGTTTGTCATATACATCAATGATCTGGATGATGGTGTGGTAAATTGGATTAGTAAGTATGCAGATGATACTAAGATAGGTGGTGTTGTGGATAATTAAGTAGATTTTCAAAGTTTACAGAGAGATTTAGGCCATTTGGAAGAGTGGGCTGAAAGATGGCAGATGGAGTTTAATGCTGATAAGTGTGAGGTGCTACATCTTGGCAGGACAAATCAAAATAGGACGTACATGGTAAATGGTAGCGAATTGAGGAATGCAGTTGAACAGAGGGATCTACGAGGCACGACAGATAGCACAATGGGCTAAGAGTTCGGCTGGCGACCGGAAGGTAGCCGGTTCAAATCCCGCTTGGAGTGCATACTGTCGTTGTGTCCTTGGGCAAGACACTTCACCCACCTTTGCCTGTAATGGAATGTTACGGCGGCAGGCGCGGGCACACCGCGACGCCCTGTGTCTCCCTTTCAAGGGAGATGCTAAAAAAATGCATTTCGTTGTCTCTGTACTGTACACTGACAATGACAATAAATTGAATCATTTCATTTTTTTTTTTTCATTTCATTTCATCTAGGAATAACTGTGCATAGTTCCCTGAAGGTGAAATCTCATGTAGATAGGGTGGTAAAGAAAGCTTTTGGTGCGCTGGCCTATATATCAGAGTGCGAGTATAGAAGTTGGGATGTAATGTTAAAATTGTACAAGGCATTGGTGAGGCCAATTCTGGAATAAGGTGTGCAATTCTGGTCACCAAATTATAGGAAAGATGTCAACAAAATAGAGAGAGTACAGAGGAGATTTACTAGAATGTGGCCTGGGTTTCAGCACTTAAGTTACAGAGAAAGGTTGAACAAGATAGGTCTTTATTCTTTGGAGCGCAGAAGGTTAAGGGGGGACTTGATAGAGGTCTTTAAAATTATGAGAGGGATAGACAGAGTTGATGTGGACAAGCTTTTTCCATTGAGAGTAGGGAAGATTCAAACAAGAGGACATGATTTGAGAATTAAGGGACAAAAGTTTAGGGGTAACATGAGGGGGAACTTCATTACTCAGAGAGTAGTAGCTGTGTGGAATGAGCTTCCAGTGGAAGTGGTGGAGGCAGGTTTGTTTTTATCATTTAAAAATAAATTCGATAGGTATATGGATGGGAATGGAATGGAGGGTTATGGTCTGAGTGCAGGTAGATGGGACTAGGTGAGAGTAAGTGTTCGGCACGGACTAGAAGGGCTGAGATGACCTGTTTCCGTGCTGTAATTCTTATATAGTAATATATAGTTACAAGATCAGAGCATTAGTTATGTATAGATTTTACTTCGCAGTCACGTGAGTGACTACATGAAGAACCCGCTCAGCACGCATGCACGGCATTACTCCAGCATTGCAACAGCGGCAACAGCGGGAGTCAGGCGCTCCCGCTGCAATTTAAAAGACGGACCATCAGGTAAGTTGAACTGAGGTCGGCTTTACTTGCGAAAGGAGAGCCGTCTGATTTTTCTTTCAGATTGAGTATACCCAAGAAAAGGTTCTCAAAGAAATCTGTCCCCCGTTCGACTCCACCAGAGGAGCGTTCCATCAGGGGGGGCAGCAACAGGTGGTAGGAATGCTTACCGCACCATGCCAAGCCCAGCCCCGCTAGCGCCTGAGCAGCAGGCTGGATGTAAAGCTACCAGGAAAAGCGTCCAGCCGGTGGTTTCCGACACATCGGACGGGGACGTCTCTCCACCCGGGCGGGGAGAGACAGCCGCCTGAGCCACGTGCAGCGGCTCCTGGAGCTGGTGCTCCAGCGAGGTGCGCCTCGTGAGGGGGCGCTCTCGCAGGGGGAGGTCAGGCACTCCCTCCACAGTGCCTTGTGTACAGTCCATTGCTTCCTCCTTACCCGAGGGTAGCTTTGGTGACCAAGACTGGGCTGGTCAAGAAGAGTTGTCAAGATGGCTGAAGATCTCGGGAGTATGCAAGGGGTGCAGGAACAGGAAGAGCTGCTTGGTGTAGTGGATGGCTACGTGGCAACCCTGCGTGCAGGAAGACCGTTAGAAGCCAAACTAGCGGCCAGCATCAACCACCTCTCCAACAGAGCTCTACAGGAGTAGGTGGTCAATGATGCTTTAGAAACATATACAGCTCCAGGGAACTGTGAGTCCCTCAACGTGCTAACTGTAAACAGCCAAATCTGGGGGCACGTTGGGGCAAACATCCGACACCAGGAGCTAAAACTGCAGCGGATCCTCAGGCTCCTGACGTCAGCCATCACATCGTTTGCTCGTTCCGTGGACAACACCGAGATGACCACCAATCAACAGGATACTCTCGCGCTGTTGTGCAATACGCAATTTGAGATCAACAAACTGCGTAAAGAAATAATAAAACCTGCCATCAATCCTAAATTTGCGGGGTTGTGCAAAACCCCAGCCACTGAGCCAGACATACTGCTCTTTGGCAATGACCTCTCTAAGCGAATGAAGGATATGGAAGAGGCCTCAAACACTTTCGGTCTCATGAAGGCAGGGCACGGGACGAGCAAACCTAGAGCAATAAACACCAAGTGGCAGCACCCCGTCGCATCCACCAGTCGACGTCCACCATATAGGACTGGTGAAAGCTCGGGGTCCGCATTCTATCACCGTGTCTTTTTTAGATCAAGGTCCCATGGAAAATGTGCCACCCCCCAACGTCAACGCCACGTCAGACAACACGCAAGCCTCATTGGACCGGCGGGAACCAGAGGAAATACCCATAACCATGGAGGTAGGTGGGTCTGGTTCCTACCAGCATATAGAAATAAGGGGCTTAATACTAACAGGGGGGGAGATTACACCAGTTTAAAGAAGCATGGGAGTCTATCACGAGTGATCAGTATATACTCAATGGCATTAGTGGATACAAAATAAAATTCATAACAGGTAAATTGCCACCAGTTCAACATTTACCCCAAAGGGTATTTTCCCTCTCAGTGAAAGAAAAACGTGAGGGACAAGTTGAACTGATGAGACTAATTACAAAGGGTATCATTGAAAAATCAAAACATAAACCCTTGGCATTTGTATCAAATATATTCACTCAAACCAAAAAAGATGGTGGATGTCGCATCATAATTGACTTAACTTCACTAAATATGTTTGTTAAGTATATACATTTCAAAATGGAAACGTTTGTTCCTGCCAAACAACTAATTTCCAAAGGATACTACATGGCAAGCATTGATCTTAAAGATGCTTACTATTCAGTACCTATTCACAAGGATCATCACAGATACCTGAAGTTTATCTGGATGGGGCAACAATGGCAGTTTAAAGCGTTACCCAATGGTTTAACATCAGCCCCAAGATTATTCACCAAGATACTAAAACCAGCAATATTAAGAAGACAAAAAACATATTGTCATGGCATATCTTGATGATATCTTAATAGTAGGCAAAACCATGGAATTGACTATGTCAGCTGTATCAGTTACCAAACAGCTGTTCGAAACCCTGGGATTTGTCTTACACAAACAGTTGTTCGAAACCCTGGGATTTGTCTTACATCCAGATAAATCTAAGCTGAAGCCATCCACAACTATGGACTGCTTGGGTTTCACAATTGATTCAGTCCACATGACTCTAACTTTGCCAAGAGACAAAACAGTTGCATTGGCACAATCATGCAACAATCTAATGGTCAACGAACAACCAACTATTCGACAAGTAGCAAGAGTAATTGGGAAAATGGTAGCAGCATATCCGGCTACGCAATTCGGATCTTTACACTATCAAAACTTACAAAGAGCAAAGGTACAGGTACTAAAACGACATGCAGGTCATTATGATCGTGTCATGAAGCTACCCTCTGAAGCAATATCAGAACTACAGTGGTGGGCAAAAAACGTTTGGTATAGTTTCAGCCCTATTATCGTCACTAACCCTACATTAGTTATCCAAACAGATGCCAGTGCTCAAGACTGGGGAGCAACTAACGTCATATCCAGCACAGGTGGTAGATGGACTAACCCTGAGTCGTCATTACTACTTACACTGGGCATAAATTATCTAATGATGTTGGGTGCCTTCTATGGTTTAAAAGCATATGCATCAAATATGCATCACTTGCATGTTCGGTTACAAATAGATAATACTATGGTGGTGGCCTACATTAACCATATGGGCAGCATAAAATCATTATCATGCGACAAGTTGGTTAACACAATTTGGCAATGGTGTGTCGAAAGACATATTTGGCTATCAGCAACTTACCTACCAGGTAAGCTAAATACAGTGGCAGACACCAGGTCATGTAAATTTAATGACAACATCGAATGGATGTTAAACCCCAAAATATTTGCAAAAATTGTCAAGCAATATGGCATGCCAGATATTGATTTATTCGCATCAAGGCTAAATCACCAGGTACCTATGTATGTCGCCTGGGAACCAGACCCTGAGGCAGCAGCGGTAGATGCGTTCGCGCTGGATTAGGGAAATTTCTTCTTCTATGCATTTCCTCCCTTCTGCCTCATTAGTCAGGTACTACGCAAAATACAAATGGACTCTGCTTCAGGTATTTTGATAGTACCCAACTGGCCTACGCAGCCATGGTTCCCGATATTCCATGACATGGTTGTTGGAACTCCGATGATATTTCCCAGTGACCCAGAATTATTACAACACCCAGTGTCAGGCATAAGCCACCCATGCCATGAAAAAATCAAACTACTGGGTTGCAGATTCTGAACAGACCATTGCTGGGACTGGGATTATCAGAACAAACCGTCGACACCATGTCAGCATCCCTCCGAACATCCACTAAAAAACAGTACTTGACCAGTATCAAAAAATGACTGCCTGGATACAGGGACCACCTACAGAACTGCATCAGTCACCAACGTACTGGAATTCCTGGCCAAACTTCACTACGAAGAAGGACTCAGCTACAGTGCCATCAACACAGCAAGAAGTGCCCTGGCACTAGCACCAGGACAACAGGCCATGGGATCTCACCCGCTGGTGGTAAAATTAATGAAAGGCATTTACAATACCAACCCCCCAAGACCAAGGTACACCCATATATGGGATGTCAGTGTGGTCCTGACTTACCTCAGTGGATGGCCACCAGCCAGATCCCTCAGCCTGGAACAATTGACACTCAAAACGCTCATGTTAATGGCACTTGTATCCACACAGAGGGCCCAGTCTCTACATCGATTACAACTGGACAACATGATTACAGCTCCAGACCAGATCTCGTTTATGATCCAGGGACTGATCAAACAGAGCAGGCCAGGAACACCAAGTCCAGTCGTGGTATTCCGGGCTTACCCACCAAAACCACGGTTATGTGTCATGACCCACCTACTATCCTATATAGACACAACTAACAATATTCGAGGGAGTGAAAACGCCTTGTGGGTCAGTCATAAAAAACCTCATGGTCGGGTGATGAGCCAAACCATTTCGAGATGGCTCAAGCAGGTACTAAAAGCTGCCGGGATTGACACTAACTTGTATAAATCTCACTCCACCAGGGCAGCATCCACGTCAACGGCGGAAAGAATGAACGTGCCGATGGACCACATCCTGGCTACAGCAGGATGGTCGAGGGAAACCACGTTCAGGACTTCTTATCACAAGTCGTTGGCAAAACCTGTGTTATTTGCAGAAACAATTTTACATTCTGCAAATATTTAATTTAAGCCTGGGGGAGCAATTATTTTTGTTGTTATTGTTAATAAATACCGTTTTGTTTTTCATAAACAGATTCATTGGATGATTACGATAACACACTTCGTCCCTCAAGGACTTCGGCAGTGATGAAGTAATAACTGTTACACGGTTTGAAATCACAGAGCTTTGAAATCTTCACGTAGTCACTCACGTGACTCCGAAGTAAAATAATAAGATTAAACGAGAACTTACCAGTTTGAAGTTTGATCTGTATTTTATGAGGAGTTACGATGAGGGATTACGTGCCCTCCGCTCCCACCCTCAATAATATGGGTCAAATTCATAAACTGATGTCTCCTTGTCTTTACTATGTTTACTTCAATAACTGTGTCTATCTGTGATTCCACACCGTTGCTTTGAAGTATGCCGCGCATGCGTGCTGAGTGGGTTCTTCACGTAATCCCTCATCGTAACTCCTCATAAAATACAGATCAAACTTCAAACTGGTAAGTTGTCGTTTAATCTTACTATTCTCTTTGTTAAGTGCATTCCATTCCTACCCTGCAGGCACCCCAATGTTTTTTTTTAATGAAAATATTGGAAATATATATTTACATTACACCTTTATTTAACATATTAACCTGGTATAGTGGAAAATAATGCCCAGTAAGTCTGCAGTCGTGACACAAGAAACTGTAATCTTGAGCAAACCACAACGTGCTGGAGGTACTCAGTGGATCATTTAGCAATTGAATACATCTTATTACTTTGAATCCTATGGGCACATTTCCTTAATAGTAATATCTCCAGTTTTTTTGCTCAGTTTGCATTGTACAAAATATTTTCTACCGAAAAAATGGGAAATAAGTACAATGTAAAATTGGTTTCAAATTATAATAAATTCACACATTTTAATATTACCCTGCAGCAAGTGAGAAGAAATTTAGACATTAATGAGGAAGCCACTGAAGATGAATTGAAAGGATAGTTAATTTGTTATCTTGTCTTGAGCTTCCTCTGAACATCTATACCTACAGTATTATCATTGAGATGACCTATTCACTTGAATCCAGCATTGTACATCTTCCAAAAATTAATTCATTGGAGAAGTCAGGCTGCTTGTTGGCAAGATACCAGCCAATCACAAAATTAGGTGGTTAGAAGAACACCTTAATCATTTTAGACAAAAAACGCTGGAGTAACTCAGCAGGACAGGCAGCATCTTTGGAGAGAAGGAATGGGTGACAATTCGGGTCGAGACCCTTCTTCAGACCTGACCCGAAACGTCATCCATCCTTTCTCTCCAGAGATGCTGCCTGTCCCACTGAATTATTCCAGCTTTTTGTCTCCATCTTCGGTTTAAATCAGCACCTGCAGTTCCTCCTTACACCTTAATCATTTTCTTTGGTTAGAAGTTGACAAAAAAAGGTAAGAGAATATCAAAAGCACATAGTAGTCAGTTTGGAAAGTGGGCCAAGAGAAAGATAAAAATGACCTTGTGTTACTCATTATGAATTTGTTATAAGCCTTTAACTACAAAACAGACTCTAGTTGAGTGGGTACCCGGATGTGGCGTCGAGGACAAAAAGCCAAAGCGAAGAAGTGGAATCCAAATAACCGAATGCAAACGAAGCCAAAAAGCCAAATAATCGAAAGGGCGCAACGACAAAAAGCCAAATAACCGAAAAGGGCGGGACGCCTAAAAGCCAACTCACCGAAAGGCCGCAACACCTAGAAGCCAACACACCGAGGGACGCAATGACGAAAAGCCAAATAACGGACATGACGTCGACGGGGGGGGCGGAGCTTGTCAGTGATTGGTCCAGACCCCCATGTCCATCACATCACTGGTGCTGGGGAGACAGGAGGGTGGGATCATTTCCCCACACAAGACTGCCCAGTGCTGGAGCGTGACTCGGCACTATCAAACCAAGCACCAAGGTGTAAGTGGCCTAAGAAGCGCATCCTTCAAGCCAGCCCCCACTCTACCCCGCGGGGTCAGCATTGTCTGTCCATGGCCACCCTCAGCCTTGTCTCCCCCTTGTGGCCGCACTGTGATGGGCTGTGGGTCAGCAGCAAACACACTCACACACACGGGGCCGGGTGAAGCAGAGTTGGGGACAGTCTGGTCCCTCTGCCCACCCAGAGTCACTGGCCGCGATGCACTGCCACCCGACCCCGACACCCACACACGGGGTGATTCACCCCCCCTCCCGGACCCCGACCCACACACGGGGTGATTCATTCCCCTCCTCCCCCCCCCCCCCCCCCCCACCCTGCCACGGGGACAGACGGCCCGGGGCTCATTTGAAGATCATCTGAGCATCTTGAAATCAATCTCACGAGCACGACACAATGGCAGCAATAACAGATTTGCCACATATTTGCCTTCAGACTCAGTCTTCAGGTCTGAAGAATGGTCTCGATCCGAAACGTCACCCATTCCATCTCTCCAAAGATGCTGCCTGTTCCACTGAGTTACTCTAGCTTTTTGTGTCCATCTTCGGTTAAAAGATTTAGGATTCAAGATTCAAGATTCAGGAGAGTTTATTATCATGTGTCCCAGATAGGACAATGAAATTCTTGATTTGCTTCAGCACAACAGAATATTGTAGGCATAAATAAATACAGAACAGATCAGTGTGTCCATATACCATAGAATATATATATACACACACATAAATAAGCCTATAAAGTGCAATAGGCTATTAAAGTTCGTTTGAGTTGAGTTTAATAGTCTGATGGCTGTAGGGAAGAGCTCTTCCTGAACCTGTTGCAGATTTCGGGCTCCTGTACCTTCTACTTGAAGGCAGCGGAGAGGTGAGTGTGTGGCCAGGATGGTGTGGGTCCTTGATGATGCTGCCAGCCTTTTTGAGGCAGCGACTGTGGTAGATCCCCTCAATGGTAGGGAGGTCAGAGCCGATGATGGACTGGGCAGTGTTTAAAACTTTTGCAGTCTTTTCTGCTCCTGGGCGCACAAGTTGCCGAACAAAGCCACGATGTACCTGGTCAGCATGCTCTCTACTGTATCATCATCATAAAACCAGCATCTGTAATTTCTTCCTACACAACTGTCACACCAAATTAATTGTCATGGTTGGCTTGCTGAATATTGCATAAGGCATGGTCAGAAGAAAGGGGAGGTTAGGTTATATATATATATATATATATATACTGCCTCTTTATGCATATTCTGGAAAAAGATTAAACATGTGGCAAATATGTTATTGCTGCTTTTGTGTCGGGGAAGTGGGAAAGTTGCAGTTGAATAATTTGCGATATCCATTTCATTCTTTTCCACTCTGTGCGATGTGGGCTGATCGATACTGCATTGCTCGGCTATCTTTCACTCATGCTCATAAGATTGATTTCAGGATGCTCAGATGATCTTCTAAAACGCCCTGAGCCGGTGGGGGGGGGGGGGGGGGGGGGGGGGGGGGGGGGGAGTGTGAATCACCTGGTGTAGGTGCCGGGGTCTGGTGGCGGTGCATCGCGGTTAGCGACTCTGGATGGGCGGAGGGATCAGACTGTCCCTAATGCTATTCCACCCAGCCCCGTGTGTGCGTGCGCTGCTGACCCACAACCCATCATAGTGTGGCAGCACGGGGACGACGAGGTGGAGGGCGGCCGTGGTCGGACAGCGCTGACCCCAGGGGGGGAGAGTGGGGGCTATTATGAGGGATGCGTTCCTTCAGCTAGCGATGTGATGGACAGGGGATCTGGACCAATCGCTGGCAAGTCCCGCCCCCCAGCGACGTCATGTCTGTTATTTGGCTTTTCGGCATTGCGGCCTTTCGGTGAGTTGGTGTCTAGGCGTTGCGGCCTTTCGGTGAGTTGGCCTTTAGGCATCCCGCCCGTTCGGTTAGTTTGCCTTTAGGCGTCCCGCCCTTTCGATTAGTTTGCTTTTCGGAGTTGTGTGCTTTTGATTATTTGGCTTTTCGGTTTTGTTTCCATTCGGTTATTTGGCTTCCACTTCTTCACTTCGGCTTCTTGTCCTTCAACACCATGTCCGCACACGAGTTGAGTGAGTTAACCAGTTGCAAGGGCCTATCTGGATAGCTGCCTGGGGTTGAAAACAAATCCAAGTAGTGGAACTCTTTGCTTCTACTCTGGGTTCTGAGGCTACTGATGAACCCAATGTTGAACCACAGACTCCTGCACTGTGGGGCAAGAAATGTTCAAGACTTCAAATGTGTTTGTCACATGTACCGACAACGGTAGAAATAACTTCTTACTGTGAGCAGCGTAGAGTCATAGAGTCATAGAGTGATACAGTGAGGGAGTGGAGCAATCGAGTGGGGAGAGGGTGTGGAAGAAGGGTGTCCCCCCCTCCCAGGGTAGGAACTTTTTGAAATTTGATGTATTAAAATCATGTTTTAGTGCACTGTAGAAGTATGATTTCAATGTTTTTTGTGTGAAGTATTTTTAAGAGGTAACTTTTTAAGGGGTAACTTTATCCACACAAAGGGTGATGGGTGTATGGAACAAGCTGCCAGAGGAGGTAGTTGAGGCAGGGACCATCCCAACATTTAAGAAAAAGTTAGACTGATACATGGATAGGACAGGTTTGGAGGTATGGACCAAAAGCAGGTAGCGTAGCTGGGACATGTTGGCGGGTGTGGGCAAGTTGCGCCAAAGGGCCTGTTTTCACACTGTATCACTCTATGACTATATTATACCTCCACCAGGCATGAATGCTTCAAAATCAAGTGATTGAGTTTTATTGCCATATACTTAAC
Organism: Leucoraja erinaceus; assembly: GCF_028641065.1. NCBI lineage: Eukaryota > Metazoa > Chordata > Chondrichthyes > Rajiformes > Rajidae > Leucoraja > Leucoraja erinaceus. The sequence goes on from NC_073379.1 coordinate 81,425,613, forward strand.
CATAGAAACATAGAAAATAGGTGCAGGAATAGGCCATCGGCCCTTCGAGTCAGCACTGCCATTCAATATGATCATGGCTATTCATCTAAAATCAGTACCTCTTTCCTGTTTTTTCCCCATATCCCTTGATGTCCCTGTTAGCCCCAAGAACTAAATGTAACTCTCTCTTGAAAACATCCAGTGAATTGGCCTGCACTGCCTTCTGTGCCAGAGAATTCCACAGATTCACAACTCTCTGCGTGAAGAAAGTTTGTTCTCATCTCAGTCCTAACTGGCCCCCCTTTTATTCTTAATCTTTGACCCATGGTTCTGAACGCCCCCAACATCGGGAACATTTTTCCTGCAGTTACAGTAAGTGGAAATCTAGCAGGCAAGCAGGATGCTTTCACCAACCACTCCCATTTGAAGTCCACTATCTTCCACCGTTTCTACCCAGTGCTTGGTAATTTCTTCCAGCAGCCACTGGTTGTCCTCCAGGATGCACCGAACTGCATCCTGATCCATGCCGGTCACCTGGGCGAATTCGGCACAGAGACTCTCACGGCAGCGGCGCAACGCTTCGACGCCTCTGACAGCCCGGGACTCTTGCACTGGGGCTGCTTCATGGCCGGAGCTGCAGTGAGCGACTTGTCCGCCGGTAAACACTCGCCAGCCCCGCTCCCCGTCCGCATCTGTCCCCGCCGCTGCTTCTGCTTCCAATACCCGCGGCCCATGCAGTTGATATGAGTTTTGAAATTTTCGTTGATCACAGAATTTCTCACAACAGAGCGAGAGAAATTTGTGATCAGCGTGAGAATTTGGTGAAATGCGTGATTCTCACGCTCAATGCATGGGAGTTGGCAGCCCTGCCTCTCTATCCCCCTCTCCCTCTTCCCCCTCTCTCTCTCTCCCCCTCTCTCTCTCCTCTCCCTCTCTCCCCTCTCTCTCCACCTCTCTTTCTGTCCCCTCTCTCTCTCCCTCCCACTTCACTCTCATCAATCTCTCCCCCCTCTCTTCCGCTCTCTCTCCTCTCAACCCCCCTTTCTCTCCCCCTCTCTCTCCCCCCTCTCTCTCTCTCCCCCTCCCCCTCTCCTCTCTCCCCTCTCACCCCTCTCACTCTCTCTCTCGTCACCTCCCTCCTCTCTCTCCTCTCTCTCTCTCTCTCTCACTCTCTCTCTCTCTCTCCCCCTCTCTCCCTCCCCCTCTCTCTCCCCCTCTCTCTCCCCCCTCTCTCTCTCTCTCTCCCCCCCTCTCCCCTCCCTCTCCCTTCTCTTTCCCCTAACTCTCTCTCCCCTCTCTTTCCCCTAACTCTCTCGCCCCTAACTCTCTCTCCCCCTCTCTTTGCCCTAACTTTCTCCCCCCCCCCCCCCCCCCCCTCTCTCATCTCTCTCTCCCTCTCTCCCCCATTTCTCCCTCCCACCTCACTCTCCCCCTGGCTCTCTCCCCCTCTCTCTCTCTCTCTCTCTGTCTCTCTCTCTCTCTTTCTCTTTCCCCCTCTCTCCTTTACGGTTAAAATTTTTTCTGGTAAGCAAAAGGCACCCTGGAGAAAAGCTGCTTTTGTAACGGCCTGGAAAGCTGAGCGTTTCTGGCAGAAAACAAAACTTCATATTCACCATGACATCTATAAAGAGAGCCTCCGTGCCTACAATTTAGACTTAAAAAGTGCTAGAGAAACATTTTTCTCCAATATCATTAACAACAACACTAATAAGGCAAAAACCCTATTTGCAACTGTTGACAGACTGACTAACCCCCCAACACAAATACCACCTGAAGTCCATTCCACGCAGAAATGCAATGAGTTTACATTATTTTATACAGAAAAAATTGAAGGCATCAGACGTGCCATCCATATCACCGCTTCAAATAAAAATGTTGGATCACCTCCCTATTTAGGCAAAGGTAATGTGGCAATGATGACATGCTTTAATGTCATAGACTCTAAAACTCTTGTGGAAATGGTGACACAACTAAGGCCATCCACCTGCTGCCTTGATGTTTTACCTACCAACTTCTTTAAGAATGTTTTTGACTGCTTAGCAATAGACATACTGCAAATAGTTAACAGCTCTCTTCAATCAGGCAATTTCCCAAAAGCCTTGAAAACTGCAGTTATTAAACCTCTTTTAAAAAAGTGGAGCCTAGATGCCTCTATTATTAACTATAGACCAATATCAAACCTATCTTTCATAAGTAAAATCATTGAGAAAGTTGTCCTCCAGAAACTTAATCACTTCCTAGCTTCAACTGGCTGCTACAACAACTTCCAGTCAGGATTTCGACCTCTTCATAGCACCGAGACCACCCTTATTAAAGTTGTAAACGACATCCGTCTTAACACAGACTCTGGCAAAGTTTCAATATTAATGCTATTAGACCTCAGTGCTGCATTCGACACTGTTGATCACTCAATACTTTTGGACAGGTTGGAAAAATGGGTGGGGCTCTCAGGCACAGTCTTAAGTTGGTTCAGGTCATATCTACAAGATAGGAACTATTTTGTTTCCATTGGCGACTTTGTATCAGAATCAACCAACGTGACGTGTGGAGTCCCGTAAGGTTCGATCTTAGGGCCCTCTTTATTCAACATCTACATGCTCCCACTAGGGCAAATCATGCGGAAATAATAATATTGACCACCACTGCTATGCCGATGACACTCAAATCTATGTAGCGCTATCACCAAATGACTATCGCCCCATAGATCTGCTGTGCCAGTGCATTGAGCAAGTCAAAGACTGGATGTGCCAAAATTTCCTCCAACTAAATAAGGACAAAACGGAGATAATTGTTTTTGGTGCTAAAAAAGAAAGGCTTAAAGTAACCCAACACCTTCACTCTCTGTCCCTGAAAACGTCAAACAAAGCCAGAAATCTTGGGGTCATTATGGATTCAGATTTACATTTCGACAGTCACATCAAATCAGTAACAAAATCGGCCTACTATCACCTCAAAAACGTAGCAAGATTAAGAGGACTCATGTCAGCTCAAGACTTAGAAAAACTTGTACATGCCTTTATTACTAGCAGGCTAGATTATTGTAACGGTCTCCTTGCAGGTCTTCCGAAAAAAACTGTCAGGCAGCTACAGCTTGTTCAGAACGCTGTTGCTAGAGTTCTAACAAAGACCAAAAAATTTGAACACATTACACCAATTCTTAAATCCTTACATTGGCTCCCTGTATGTCAGAGAATTGATTTTAAAATCCTGCTGCTCACCTATAAATCACTACATGGTTTAGGACCAAAGTATATCACTGACATGCTTCCACTATATAAGCCTTCTAGACCGCTAAGATCTTCTGAAACCAATCTGTTAGTGATTCCCAGAGTAAATACAAAACATGGGAAAGCAGGATTTAGTTACTATGCAACAAATAGCTGGAATAAACTTCCTGAAGATTTAAGACTTGCCTCAACTTTGACCACTTTTAAAACAAGCCTGAAAACTTTTATGTTTACTTTAGCTTTCAGCTAAATCTTAACTACATTGCACTTTTAACTTTTGCACTTTTTATAATGCATTTTTAATTTTGCTTTTCTTTTCTTTTAGTTCTATTTTATTTAATTTTATTATTTCACTTTATTGTATGACATGTTTTTATGTGAAGCACTTTGAGTGCCTCGTGTATGAAATGTGCTATATAAATAGTTGCCTTGCCTTGCCTTGCCTTTACCACCCATCTCTCCTCCCCCTCTCTCCCATTCTCTCCTACCCTCTCCTCCCTCACCACCCCCTTTCTCCTCCCTCTTTCTTCCCTCACCCCTCTCTCTCTTCCCTCTCTCTCTCCCCCCCCTCACCCACCTCACTCCTCCCCTCTCTCTATCCCCTACCCCCCCCCCCCTCCCCCTCTGTCTCTCTCCTCTCACCCCCCTCTCTCTCTCCCCACTGTCTCCCTGTCTCCTTCCCCTCTCTCTCTCTCTCCACCTCCCTTTGAGAGTCTGTCCCTTCGGCACAGAGACTCTCGCGGCAGCTGCACAACGCTTCTGACGGCTCCGCGGCCCGGGACTCTTGCACTGTCCATGGCAGAAGCTGCAGCATCAGCCCCGAAAACACTCGACAGTGCCGCAAACGCTCCCCACATCTGTTCCCGCCGCTGGTTCTGCTCCCATCCCTCCCGCAGCCCCGGCTCTCCAACACCCGTGGACCATGCAGCTTATCCGAGTTTTGAAATTTTCGTTGATCACAAAATTTCTCACCACTGAGCGTGAGAAATTTCTGATCAGCGTGAGGACGTGAGAGTTTGCTTGAGGGCGTGAGTCTCACGCTCAAAGCGTGAGAGTTGGCAGCCCCGGAATAGAAACCCAGACTACTCAACCTCTCCCTATAGTTCACAACCTCTAGTCCTGGCAACATCCTCGTAAATCTTTTCTGAACCCTTTCAATATCTTTCCTATAACATGGTGCCCAGAACTGAGCACAATATTCTAAATGCGGTCTCATCAACATCTTATACAACTGCAACATGACCCCTCAACTTCTACACTCAATACTCTGACTGATGAAGGCCAAAGTGCCAAAAGTCTTTTTGACCACCTTTTATACCTGTGACTCGATCTTCAAGGAGCCATTCACTTTTACTCCTAGATCCCTCTGTTCTACATCACTACCCAGAGGCCTACCATTTACTGTTTTGGTCCTGCCCTTGTTCCACGTCCCAAAATGCAACACCTCACACTTCTTTGTATTTGATTCCATCAACCATTCCTCCGTCCACCTGGCCAATCGATCCAGATCTTGCTGCAATCTTTCACAACCATCTTCACTATCTGCAAAACCACTAACTTTTGTATATTCAGCAACTTTGCTAATCTTGACATGTATGTTCTCATCCAAGTCTTTCCTGTTGTAGATCTATCAGAAGCGGAGCAACAGCAGAGCCATCTCCATTATCAAGGACCCCTATCATCCATCACACCACATCATCTCCATTCTGCCATCTGGGAAGAGGTACAGGAGCATCACCTGCAAAACCAGCAGAATGCTACACAGCTTCTTTCCACAGGCAATAAGACTGGTTAACAGACTGTGTCCCCTCCCCATATATCATACACCAACACACCTAACCTCACCCATACTTTGGCAGCTAGGCACCTGTCAAAGCAAAGCCACTGTTTATCTAAATGTCTGTTTTTATTTTAATTTTTAGGCCTATTTTAGATATGGTAATTTTAATTTTTAAAGCTATATGTATTTATTCTATTTTTATTATCCGCACTGATGGGAACTGATTGAGAATTTTTTTTTGTTTCATTTGTGTATGTAAGTACTCAGTTAAAATGACATTAAAGTAAATACTGAATAATACTGAATACAAGTCATTGATGTATATGCCAAACAGTAACGGGCCCAGCATCGAACACTTAGGCACACCACTAGTCACAGGCATCCAGTCTGAGAAGCAACCATCCACCATTCTCCTCTGCTTCCTTCCATGGAGCTAATTTGCTCTCCATTCAGCTATCACTCCTTAGATCCCATGCAATCTAACCTTCCAGAGCAGCCTCCCATGCGGAACCTTGTCAAATTGTTTTACTGAAGTCCACGCTCACAACATCTACAGCTCTGGCTTCATCAACCATTTTGGTCGCGTCTTCAAAAATATAGCAATCAGATTTGTAAGACACGACCTCACACGTACATTACCATGTTGACTATCCCTAATCAGCCCTTGCCCATCCAAATGCCTGCATATCCTATCCCTCAGAAAACTCTCCAGTAACTTTTCAACTACAGATGTTAAGCTCACCGGCCTATAGTTCCCAGAATTTTCCCAGCGGCCCTTCTTGAAAAGAGGTACAACATTTGCCACCCTCCAGTCTTCCGGCACCTCTCCTGTATTTAAGGACGACTCGTAAATTTCAACCAAGGCTCCCGCAATTTCCACTCTAGTTTCCCCACAATGTCCTGGGATATATCAGATCAGGCCCTGGAGATTTGTCTACCTACAATCAGGACAGCACCTTCAGTACTTTTTCGACAGTAACCCTGACTGCCCTCAAGACACTTCCAGTGACTGTTCCAATTTCCTCCGTCCTACTGTCTTTGGGGGCTATTGGTGAGTGGTGGAATATTACATTGGGGGAACGGGTTGCATTGGGGGAACGGGCCTCCCATGGGTGAGTTTTCGAATATTGCATTAAAAATGAACCGACCTGCACAGTTGGAGACCTCTACTGTCTTTCTCCTTGGTAAATACAAAGGAGTAATCTGAATTTAGCCCCTTGCCCATCTCCTGTGGCTCCACACTGGAGTGACTGCTTTAATTCCTGAGAGGTCCCACTCTCTCTCAAGTTACTGTCTATCTATCTATCTATCTATCTATCTATCTATCTATCTATCTATCTATCTATCTATCTATCTATCTATCTATCTATCTATCTATCTATCTATCTATCTATCTATCTATCTATCTATCGTCTTGTTTCTATATGTGTGTGTGTGTATGTGATTGAGATTGTATCTATGCCAAAACGGTACATGGTAGCGTAACCATTTTTGCAGAACCTCCCTCAGCTTTTTCCCTTCGTCGATCTTGTCAAGTTTCCTTCAGGTTTGATGTTATATTTCACGTTTTTAATATTTAAATGTTTAAAAAAGCCACTTTTGAGAATAATAACTAACTGTGAGAATGAGACTTTTCTGGAAGCTTCCAGTGATGATGTCACAATGGCATCTCACAGTCCTCCAATCACAATGGGACCTCATTAACATACGCTGCCGTGAACATTCCGAAAGCCGAAAATGACATCACAATGGGATCTCTGCTGCAAATACACAAACTATGAGAGTGAGGGGGGGGGATTAAAATGCAGGTGAGGTTTATATTCGTTGTCGGAGAGGAATTTGCTCCAAAGATCCTTGGATCTTTGACCTCGTTGCCTCACAGGGGCTTACCCACCTCGCCGCCTCACTGGGCCCGCCGAACATCACCGCCACACCGGGCCCATCGAACATCGCTGCCTCACTGGGCCCATTGAACATTGCTGCCGCACCGGGCCCATCGAACAACGCCTCCGCACCGGGCCCACCAAACATAGCCGCTGCACCGTGGCCCACCAAACCTTCCCGGCGCACAAGGGCCTACACACTTCGCCGCATCTTTGCCCTTCTGATTTCCTTTTTTAGTTTACTCTTTAAGAGCTTGTCCCACTGTACAAGGTAATTCAAGAGTTCTCCCGAGTTCTCCCCTGATTCGAGCTCGCGTAATGTATGTAGTGGGTACGTAGGGGCTCGTACGAGTAAAAGTAAAACAATTTTTCATCACGAGTAGGTTTTTACTCGTGAACATTTTTCACAGTGTTGAAAAAACGTCACGAGTTTACCGGATTTCTTGAGTACCTACTGTTACTCGTACGAGCCGCTACGTGACATCCACGAATTCTTATGTACCCGCTACGTACATTACACTAGCTCGAATCAGGGGAGAACTCGGGAGAACTCTTGAATGACCTCGTACAGTGGGACAGGCCTTTAGTTCCCAAAACGTCTCCAGGGATGTACTTGATCCCAGCTGCCTATACCTGTCCCATGCGTCCTTCTTGTTTTTGACTAACTTTGCAATTTCCCTCGTTAGCCAAGCTTCCTTCCTGCTTTGCCCTTCACTCTAATGGGTACGTACACATCCTGAGATTTCTTCAGTACACTTTTAAAAACATCCCACTTGGCCGATGTTCCTTTCCCCTCTTGCAACCTGCTCCAGTCAACTTGAGCGAGACCTTCTCTCATACCCTCAGATGCTTTCATCTTCCATTCTTTGATTACAAGAGACCTTCTGTCACCTGGAGAAAAACTAGGCCTCCACCCTGTCCCGCTTTCTGCAACTTAGGATATCTTTGATTTTTAATATTTTCAATAGAACTGGGAAAAGTTAACTATATTTGTCCCAAAACATGCTGCTTAATTTGCTATTTCCAAGTATTTTAATTATGCAGCTAAAACGGACTCACCAGATACATTGGAAATCTAGACCATCTCATCTTTTGATTGTTTCAAAAATGATTACATGTTTAATTGCCAATTAAAAGTACAATACTCCTCAGACTAGTTACCAAAAACCAAATATCCAGCTTTGATGTATGCCCATCAGAATGCAGTATGGTTCTTTGTTGAATTAATTTTACTGTCCCACTTAGAATGAGTAAATTAATTACGAACTCTACTGGAGATGTTAGGCAAATGTCTATGACTCTCTTTCTAATAAATTTGTAAATTTAAGGATTAGAATACAAATGTTGGCTCTATTTTGAAACTGATGATGCATTTTTGAAATATCTTGCAAAAACAGTTCCAGATGTGTTTATATATACTCCATAGAATGCTTTAATTTAAAAAAAAACTGACATCAATGGTACAATAAACACAAGAGTATGCAGAGAATAGTGGATGGCCCTCTGTGGGCATAGCCCTTCACACTATTGAAAGCATCTACATGAACCACTGCCTCAAGAAGGCAGCATTTACCAACAAAGATTCCCACCATCTGGACCATGACCTGTTCTTGGAAAACATTAATTATCTATAAATTCCACAAGATATTGAAAAAATGACACTCTTTCCTTCCATTATATTGTAAAATTTATGTTTAATTAATATTTTCCAAAGCACAATTAAAAAACATGCCCATATGGTTTGTCTGTTATATCTGTGACTGAGGTAGAATGAAGGTTTTACAGATCAGCTCGAGAACCTGGTGGTTGTAGGAAAGTTTAATTTCCTGAACTTGCTGGTGTAGGACATCAAGCTTCTGTACCTTCTGCCCGATGATAGCTGCACATCTTTCTGTACATGCGCATATGACAATAAACTCTACTAGACAATGGCAAATCTTTTTTCTGACTCCATAAGAGTGGTGTAGTTTCAAGATTTTGTCACTTCAAGAATGGAGATAAAGCCCAGCATGTCATTAAATTTTTTTAACCCACCTTTTAACATAATGACTTCTATACTTAAATCTCTAAAGCTCCTCTAAATCTCTAAAGCTCCCCCACAGTACATAGCTTATCACTATTTGGTTAATGTTGTGATCCACTTGAGTATGTATAACCACACTTTCCCCACTCTGAATGCTAGTCACCATTATAAGGTTGCTTACTTCAACTTTGAATGGTCTTTGTGATTTTCTGTTCCCATTTATGCTCACTTAAGTTTGTCATCAGCAGAGCTGATAATGCATATTTCTCAATCTGTCGTTTATATGTGTAGTAAAAAGATGTGCAGGCAGCAGATGTCTTTCCAATCTCACCAGTTGCATTAACTATCCATTTTCTTCATTTCACCTTCTACCACCCATACACTTCCTTAATTTTCATCAAAATCCATTTGCTTTTATTTTAGGATGAGAAATCTAATTTTTGAAAGCTAATGGAGTCATAAAACAATATTAATAGACAACCCCTTACCAACAGCAGTAATTATGTTATCAAAAATGCAAATGGATTTGTCAGTGTTGGACAACATGTTCTTTATAGATCCACTCTGAATGATTTGGATCAGTTTGCATTTGTTGAAATTCTCGGTCACTGACCTACTAACTACACATGTTAGCTCTATGTCAAGTCAAGTCAAGTGAGTTTATTGTCATGTGTCCCTGTATAGGACAATGAAATTCTTGCTTTGCTTCAGCACACAGAACATAGTAGGCATTTACTACAAAACAGATAAGTGTGTCCATATACCATAATATAAATATATACACACATGAATAAATAAACTGATAAAGTGCAAATAACAGAAAGTGGTTATTAATAATCAGAGTTTTGTTCGAGCCAGGTTTACTAGCCTGATGGCTGTGGGGAAGTAGCTATTCCTGAACCTGGTTGTTGCAGTCTTCAGGCTCCTGTACCTTCTACCTGAAGGTAGCAGGGAGATGAGTGTGTGGCCAGGATGGTGTGGGTCTTTGATGATGCTGCCAGCCTTTTTGAGGCAGCGACTGCGATAAATCCCCTCGATGGAAGGAAGGTCAGAGCCGATGATGGACTGGGCAGTGTTTACTACTTTTTGTAGTCTTTTCCTGTCCAGGGCGCTAAAATTGCCGAACCAAGCCACGATGCAACTGGTCAGCATGCTCTCTACTGTGCACCTGTAGAAGTTAGAGAGAGTCTTCCTTGACAAACCGACTCTCCGTAATCTTCTCAGGAAGTAGAGGCGCTGATGAGCTTTCTTGATAATTGCATCATGTTCTCGGACCAGGAGAGATCTTCAGAGATGTGCACGCCCAGGTATTTGAAGCTCTTGACCCTTTCAACCATCGACCCGTTGATATAGATGGGGCTGTGGGACCCCTCCTACTCCTTTCAAAGTCCACAATCAGTTCCTTGGTTTTGCTGGTGTTGAGGGCAGGTTATTGCGCTGGCACCATATGGACAGTTGCTCGATCTCTCTTCTGTACTCTGACTCATCCCCATCAGTGATACGTCCCACAACAGTGGTGTCGTCAGCGAACTTGATGATGGAATTCACACTATGACCGGCTATGCAGTCATGAGTATAGTGTGAGTACAGCAGGGGACTGAGCACGCAGCCTTGAGGTGCTCCCATGCTGATTGTTATCAAGGTTGACACATTTCCACCAATACGAACAGACTGTGGTCTGTGAATGAGGAAGTCGAGGATCCAATTGCAGAGAGATGCCCAGAGACCCAGTTCTGCGAGTTTGGTAACCAGCTTGGAGGGGATGATTGTGTTAAATGCCGAGCTGTAATCGATGAATAACAGCCTGACATATGAGTTTTTGTTGTCCAAGTGGTCCAGTGCGGAGTGGAGGGCCAGGGAGATCGCATCCACCATTGATCTGTTGTGGCGGTAAGCGAACTGCAGTGGGTCCAGGTTTTTGTCGAGGTAGGAATTGATTTGCTCCATGATCAACCTTTCAAAGCACTTCATCACCACCGACGTTAGTGCCACTGGTCGATAGTCATTGAGGCACGTCACCTTACTCTTATTGGGCACTGGTATAATTGATGCCTTCTTAAAGCAGGTGGGGACCTCAGACCTCAGAAGTGAGAGGTTGAAAATGTCCGTAAAAACTCCAGCCTGTTGGTCCGCACAGGTTTTTAGAACACGACCAGGTATACCATCAGGACCAAGTGCTTTTCGGGGGTTCACCCCTCTGAAGGATTTCCTGACATCGGCCTCTGTGACCATCACAGCGAATGGGGGCTCGGGAAGGCATTAGAGACATTAATTAGCAATGTTACAAAATTTTGAGATTTTAAAAATCAAGTCTGCAATTTATCCCATCAGATAAAGCATAACAATAAGTTTAATTTGACACCAAATTCACTTTCATATCTCAAGTATTAAAAATGTTATGGCCATTTTCATACTCGGAAATTAGCATCTTGTTCCCTATTGAATTTCAATGGACATTACAAAAAAGCTGTGATCTTGGATAGTCAAAAGCCCATTTCTTAAGGAAAGATTAACATTTTTAAATAGCCTAAGTGTCCAAAGATTATTCACAAAAAATTGGAATATAACATGATTTTTATATCTAATTTACATTAATTTATAGGCCAAATGGAAGGAATTTAGTGTTCATTTGTTGTAAATAGATGCCAATTTTAATCGGCTTTCTAGTGGGTTCATGTGAACGCGCTGGTTTAGAACGTTGACTATCGCGCTGGATTAGTGCCCTCAAATGCCGAGAATAATACCACGGGATATAAAAAGCCCAAAATGAACTACTCGCTATAGATAACTTGATATACAGGGTTATATATAAGCCCCATTTAATGTAAAAATAAGGTACATACCTTTAATTGTTTGCTTTATCAAACCCTGGGGCTGCGAGGGTTGCGGAATCAGACAGTAATTTTCTGGCTATTATAACTATATTATCGAGGCCTATAAAACTAATAATACCTTTTGCGACCGGGTCTTGCAGCGATTTTTCGTTAATGATTTACTAGGCTGAACATCTGCGATTAGTACAGCCTAGTAAAAATCGCGTTTTAAACCCGCCCCCTCCAAACAGCGCCAAAATCGCGGACCTGGCTGTGGGCAGATTCCCAATGACGATTCAGGTAGGTTTTGTAACATACCTACATAATCATCAATTGCTGGTGCTCAAGAAGCAATATGGAAATCAATATAATTACTCAATTGAAATTGAGAAATAATTTTGGAAGTCTACTCATTTCAGTTCAGTTTCAGTTCAGTTTAGTTTATTGCCAGGTGTACCAAGGTACAGTGCAACGCTTTTGTTGCATGCTAACCAGTCAGCGGAAAGACAAAACATGATTACAACGGTTAGACACAAAAAGCTGGAATAACTCAGCGGGACATAACTCTGGAGAGAAGGAATTGGTGAACCTTCAGAGATGCTTCTGTCCAGAGATGCTGCCTGTCCCGTTGAGTTACTCCAGCTTTATGTGCCTATCTTCGGTTTAAACCAGTATCTGCAGTTCCTTCATGCACATGATTACAATATAGCATTTACAGTGTATAGATACATAATAAGGGAATAATGTTTAGTGCAAGGTGAAAGTCAGCAAAGTCCGATCAAGGATAGTCTGAGGGTCACAAATAATGTAGATAGTTGTTCAGCACTGCTCTCTGGCTGTGGTAAGATGATTCAGTTGCCTGATAACAGCTAGGAAGAAACTGTCCCTGAATCTGGAGGTGTGCGATTTCACACTTCTATACCTTTTACATAATGGGAGAGGGAAGAAAAGGGAGTGGCCAGAGTGCAACTCATCCTTGGTTTTGCTGCTGCCCTTGCCAAAGCAGCGTGAGCTATACATGGAATCAATAGAAAGGAGGTTGATTTGTGTGATGGTCTGGGCTGTGTCCACAATTCGCTGCAATTTCTTGCGGTCTTGGATGGCGCTGTTCCCAAACCAAGCTATGATACATCCCGATAAAATACTTTCTGTGGTGCATCTGTAGAAATTGGTGAGAGTTGTCAGGGACATGCCGAACATCCTAAGCCTTCTAAGGAGTTGGTGTGCTTTTGTGGTCATTGCTTCAAAATGGGTGGTCCAGGAGACATTGGTGATATTAACTCCTCGGAATTTGATGTTTTTAACCATTTCTACTTCAGCACCATCATAGCAAACAGGTACCACTTCGCTTCTTGAAATTGATCACTATCTCCTTTGTCTTATTGTCATTGAGAGAAAGGTTGTTGTCTCAACACCAGGACACGAGGTTCTCGATCTCCTTCCTGTATTCAATCATCATTATTTGATATCCGACCCATAATGGTGGAATAAATAAAGTGGAATAAAAACTCAGCCACTATTACATAGCAGATTTAATGATTTTTAAATCTTTTCCCCTTCACTTTAAACTCACCAAGGAGAGTTTGGAAAAATGATAATAAGTCATTGACAATTTCTTTGCCAATTTCATCGTATTATTTTCTGAAAAGAAAAATGTTGGAGGAATGCCAATTTTCACTGTCATTATTTTCACTATTATTTTTTGATGAAATTGAGATTATGAAAATCCTTTTTTTTAAAGTTGTACTCTAACTTTTGGTATTGTAGTTTAATACATTATTAGGGAGAAAGTATTTGGTATATCTGCCAGGCCCCATCATCAGACTCATTACCCTGGGTCTCATTTTCTCAACATTTCTCAACAATTGTGAAATATTTCTTTGAGTCTTTGATTTCCTATATGTCTATTCTCATTTTTCATCCAACTTTTAACTATTTATTTTGTATTGTTTGTTCTTACATGTATAATCTATCTTTGAGATCTATACAATGGCTTTCTATCTATACAATATTATCTTTCTCTAATTGGTTTTACCTTATTTAAGGATAAGGAATATCCTTACTTAAGGATAAGGGGGAAATCTTTTCGGACCGAGATGAGAAAAACATTTTTCACACAGAGAGTGGTGAATCTCTGGAATTCTCTGCCACAGAAGGTAGTTGAGGCCAGTTCATTTGGCTATATTTAAGAGGGAGTTAGATGTGGCCCTTGTGGTAAGGGGATCAGGGGGTATGGAGAGAAGGCAGGTACGGGATACTGAGTTGGATGATCAGCCATGACCATATTGAATGGCGGTGCAGGCTCGAAGGGCCGAATGGCCTACTCTTGCACCTATTTCCTATGTTTCTATGTTTCTATATTTTGTTGACCAAGGTTGCTAATTACATAAATAGTGCTCTTGCCCTTTAGAATTGTGCATTATTCATAAACTACCACTTCTGGAATACCTCAAACTATTCATCTTTATCCATTCAAACCTCTACTGAACCAAATATGGTCTCATGTTGCTTCATCTTTCAAGTTGAAACTTATTCATGATACATTCTCGATAAAACCTAGTATCAGGTGCATACTTACATAGAGCATAGAAACATAGAAATTAGGAGCAGGAGTAGGCCATTCAGCCCCCCGTTTAGCCACAAGGGCCACATCTAACTCCCTCTTAAATATAGCCAATGAACTGGCCTCAACTACCTTCTGTGGCAGAGAATTCCAGAGATTCACCACTCTCTGTGTGAAAAATGTTTTTCTCATCTCGTTCCTAAAAGATTTCCCCCTTATCCTTAAACTGTGACCCCTTGTTCTGGACTTCCCCAACATCGGGAACAATCTCCCTGCATCTAGCCTGTCCAACCCCTTAAGAATTTTGTAAGTTTCTATAAGATCCCCCCTCAATCTTCTAAATTCTAACAAGTCGAGTCTATCCAGTCTTTCTTCATATTCTGGTGAACCTTCTCTGTACTCCCTCTATGGTAAGAATGTCTTTCCTCAGATTAGGAGACCAAAACTGTACGCAATACTCCAGGTGTTGTCTCACCAAGACCCTGTACAACTGCAATAGAATCTCCCTGCTCCTATACTCAAACCCTTTTGCTATGAATGCTAACATACCATTCGCTTTCTTCACTACCTGCTGCACCTGCATGCCTACTTTCAATGACTGGTGTATCATGACACCCAGGTCTTGTTGCATCTCCCCTTTTCCTAATCGGCCACCATTCAGATAATACTTATTTTGGTCATGAGTAACTAGATGTTTCTTTCCTATTAAATTATAAACTAAGTCAGGCTTATTGCTCAATGACGAATCAGGTGTCCTCTTTTGACACAAACAACTCAGGACGTCCACTTTACAAAGGATATATTTTCAGTGATTTCCAGTAAAATATTATAGAGGATATTTATTTTGGCACATTGACTTCTGTCAGTCAGGGTACTGAGTATAGAAGTTGGGATGTTATCTTCCAGCTGTTGTTCAGGCCAGAGTTGGAGTATTGTGTTCAATTTTGGTCACCCTGCTATCGTAAAGTTGTGTGTTCAAGAAGGAACTGCAGATGCTGGAAGATTGAAGGTACACAAAAATGCTGGAGAAACCTTGTTGAAGAAGGGTTTCGGCCCGAATCGTCACCTATTTCCTTCGCTCCATAGATGCTGCTGCACCCGCTGAGTTTCTCTAGCATTTTTGTGTACCATCGTAAAGATGTTGTCAAGCTGGAAAGACCACAGAGAAGATTTACGAGGATGTTACCAGGACCTGAAGGCCTGAGCTTTTGGGAGCGGTTGGACCAGCTAGGACTATATTCCATGGAGCATAGAAGGATGAAAGCTAGTCTTATAGAGGTGTATAAGATCACGAGGGGAATAAATAGGTGAGATGCACTGAATATTTTACTCAGGGTAAGGGAAATCAAGAACCAGAGTACATAGGTTTAAGGTGAGAGAAAAAAGATTTAATAGGAATCTGAGGGTCAATTTTTTCACACAGAGGATGATGGGTATATGGAATGAGCTGCCAGGGGAGATAATTGAGGCAAAAACTATAACAATATTTAAAAGATACGAGACTAAGTAGGACCCATTCAATCCCATTCTCACATGGGAGGACTGGTCCCCAAATGCAATATTTCACCTCGCTAACAATTCCAATATTCCACCACTTACACATAGCCCCAATTGTGCAGGCGCGGCTGAAGGGTTCCTGTTGTGATGCCCCTGATCATAGCTTGTGGATTCACAGTTTTCTCAGTCATGGCTTGTGGACTCACAGTTCACTCAATCACGGCTTGTGAACTCACAGTTCATTCAGTCACGGCTTGTGGACTCACAGTTCACTCAGTCACAGCTTGTGGACTCGCAGTTCACTCAGTCACAGCTTGTGGACTTACAGTTCACTCACCAACGGCTTGTGGACTCACAGTTCACTCAGTTACAGCTTGTGGACTCACAGATCATGGTCATTGCTTATGGACTCACAGCTCAATCAATCACGGCTCGTGGACTCACAGTTCGCTCACTCATGGCTTGAGGACTCAAAGTTCACTCACGCATGGCTCATGGACTCACAGTTCACTGACTCACGGGGTCGACTCACAGTTCACTCAATCACGGGTCGACTAACAGTGGTGTCACTCAGGGGAGGGGTGTGGGGGAGGGGGGGTGTGGGGGAGGGGGGTGTAGGGGGGGGGGGGGGTGGAGGAAGGGGGGGTGGGGTGTATGGGGCGGGGGTTGGGGGGAGGGGGGTGTGTGGGGGAGGGGGGTGTGTGGGGGGGAGGTGTAGGGGAGTGGTGCGTGGAGGAGGAGGGGGTGTGTGGGCGGGGGTTGGGGTGGGGGTGGTTGTGGTGGGGGATGGGGTTGTGTGTGGGATGTGGGTGTGTGGGTGAGGGGGGTGTGGGGAGGCAGTGTGTGTGGTGGGAGGTGTGTTTGGGTGTGTGTGTGTGTGTGGGGGGTGTGGAGAGGGGGTTTTGTGGTGGTAGATGGGTTTTTGGGGGTTGTGAGGGTGGGGAGCGGGGGTGTGTGTGGGAGGGGGGTGTGGGTGGTAAGGGGGGGTGGGGAAGTGGGGGTGGGGGGGGGGTTGTGGGGGAGGGTATGTGGGGAGGGGAGGTTGTGGGGGGGGGGGGGAGTGTGGGTGAGGGGGGCATGTGGGGGAAGGAGGTGTGGGGGAAAGGGAGATGTGGGGGAGGGGCAGATGTAGGGGAGGGTAGGGTGTAGGGGAGGGGGCAGTGTAGGGGAGGGGGTGGTGTAGGGGGAGGGCAGTATAGGGGAGGGCGGTTTATGGCAGGGGGTGTTGGGGAAGGGGTTGTGGGAGGGGGGTGTGTGGGCTCACCAGTTCCAGGCCACAGCACCGATCGCATTCACCGGCTGCAGGACCCAGCTCCGGACTCACTCCGCTGCTCCCGTCCCCAGCCCGCGGAATATCGCCCATGGAACACAGCCCGCCCCCGCCCTTGGAACGCAGCCCACGCTCCGCTGCTTCAGCTTTGTTCTCGGCGGCTTCTGGACAGGCGGTTTCTGGACAGGTGGCTTCTGGACGGGCGACTTCTGTACGTGCTCACTGTCTCAACCCCGCCTCCAGGGATTTATTCCCCAGCAGTTGCCGGAAGAGGTGTTACCCTCATGGTGACTGGCAGGCAAGGTCCAATCTGCTGATCTCATGATTTTTTAAACCTTCATAACTTTTGTAATCTCCCACCGGTCGGAGCACTAGAGAACACTGAGTAAGGTGGCGAGAAAATCCTAGCGATATAGTGTATCATTTTTGCGCAAATTAAAAAACAACTCAGACCAGTAGTGGTCAAGATGAGAGTTTTAGGTATAGTATAGGTAAAAGATAGAAGATTTGGACAGGTACGTGGATAGGAATCCTGGTGCGAAGAAATTAAAGGATAGGAAAAATGTTGAGTGATATGGTCCAAACACGGCCAGGTGGGACCAGTCTAGATCAGGCACCTTGGTCAGCAATGGCAAACTGGGCCGAAGGGCTTGTTTTTGTTGGGTATGACTCTATGAGAAGTTAATTTTCTTGTAACATTTACACACTTTATTTAAAAACAAATTCAGTTAATTGATTTTAAAAGATTCAATGGTACTTTAAAAAGATCGTTAATTCACCAAATGGAAAAACAATGTGACTTTTACCACAATGCACACCCATGATGGCCAGCAAAATGAAACAAATTCTGTTCTGTTCAGTGCAGTCAGAAGAAAAAAT
Source organism: Leucoraja erinaceus (assembly GCF_028641065.1). Lineage (NCBI taxonomy): Eukaryota > Metazoa > Chordata > Chondrichthyes > Rajiformes > Rajidae > Leucoraja > Leucoraja erinaceus. The sequence goes on from NC_073379.1 coordinate 81,443,527, forward strand.
AGGAATGTATGCTCTTCAAAACTGGTTCTATGCAGTCCTTTCCTTATTAATAAACCTTTTAATTACTTCATGATTAACATAGATTGTTACTATTATAACATATTCCCTTCGGTTAATTAGGCTGGGCCAATCCAACAGTAGGGCTTTAAGTGTATGATTTTTGTATGGAAAAAATCAGCAAAAGTTTAGGGAGAGTAATTGGGATGGCTATAACCCAGCTTTGCAGTTTTTGGTTAAGCTAGCAATCTTCATTTTATGAAATCTGAATCCCTTTAATATAGCTGTGTGGCACTGTGGCTCAATTGGAAAATTAAATATGCAAATTATAAATAACTTCTGTGTCTGACCTTTAAAAAAAATGAAATAGATAGAATCGTGCAAAACTCAATCCTTGTAAAACAGTTTTGGACTAAATTTAATGTAAAATGAGCATAATATTTCAATACTGTAGATGACCAATTTAATTTGGATCAGTTCCAACCTCTGCCAAAAGATCTTCCTATTTACAAACAAATTCTGTAATCATTTGATAATTTATTAAAGGTATCTGTTCTTGGACAAGTTAAATTAGCCAATTTATAAGTAAAGATTTACTCATTACATGAGAAGTAAAACATCGAAGTACAGTCAAATGTATTTTCAGTTTATTGTGCACCACAGAATTGAAACTCTTGGACAAGCGTGAGTTTATTAAAAAGTCAAAAACATTTTTACCCACTTTTTCACTGACATTTCTTCAATTGCCAGGTCAGAACATTTAGCTAAGGGCTGATACGCATCAAGTAACACTCACAGCACGTAAGTGCCAGGAAACATCCATCCCCAGAAGGAGAGTCTAACTACCTTTACAGACATTGTGCTACTGCAAAGCTGCTTTGCGAAGCCATCAATCATTCAGAATCTTGACCACCATACAAGGACCACTGCTGCAAAACCTGGTCAGAATCGTGATATACGGCAGCCAGTATTTCCTTTCCAGACTTTTAAAGCCATCTGAATGTCTACAAAACACAAGCCTGGACTATGGTTCAATATTGGCAACATGCCTGGATGAGTGCAAGTCCAAAAGCCATGATCATATTGAATGGCGGTGCAGGCTCGAAGGGCCGAATGGCCTACTCCTGCACCTAATTTCTATGTTTCTATGTCACTCACCAATGCTACTTTAACAACACCTCTCATACTTTTGAACCTCCTCCGCAAAGAAGCAAAACCACAGCAGCTTTAATCTGATACAGTTCTCAGTATACATACAACAATAAATACAATAGACAATAGACAATAGGTGGAGGAGTAGGCCAACCGGCCCTTCGAGTCAGCACCACCATTCAATGTGATCAATGCTGATCATCCCCAATCAGTACCCCGTTCCTGCCTTCTCCCCATATCCCCTGACTCCGCTACTTTTAAGAGCCCTATCTTGCTCTCTCTTGGAAGCATCCAGAGAACCTGCCTCCACTGCCCTCTGAGGCAGAGAATTCCACAGACTCACCAAAAGTGTTTCCTCGTCTCCGTTCTAAATGGCTTACTAAATGGCTTACTCTTTATTCTTAAACTGTGGCCCCTGGTTCTGGACAATACTATGACAATACTATTTATGACAATACTATTATTTAAGAAAAAAATACACTCTGTTGAAATTTAATCAGCAGCTCAGCCAGAATCTGTGGAGGGAATGGATAGGCGATGCTGTTGGGATGGGATGTTCCTTCAAACCTGAAACGCTGCCAATCCATTCCCTCTACAGATACTTACATAAAACCTGACCTGCAGAGTCGCTCCAGCACTTTGTGTTTTGCCGCAAGATTCCAGCAGTTCATTGTGTCTCCGTTTTAGTTCCACATAAGATTTATTTCCCATACAGATGGTCGCATTGCAGAACACCTCATTCAACGCTCATTGTGCTATTGTTATAATTCCCTATCCTATTCCTCCACTGGTCTCCCGGCGTTCAATCTTCTACATTGCCGTAACGATGTCCAATGCAAGCTGAGTGAGCAGCATCTTTTGTTTAATCTAGGTATGTTTTAGCCTTTGAGAGTTAATCTTGGATTTCACAATTTCTGGTAACATTCTATACTCTCCCTTTCCTTTTCTATAGACCTTTCTATTCCAATTTGTTTCAATTCTTTTTTCTTCTTTCTCCAACTCCCAATTTTTAAATGTAATTGTTCCTTTAACAAATTTGATCTGCACAGGCATTCCTTCTGTTCTCTCTACTCTTCTCTGAAACTATGACATATTTCTATAGACCTTTCGATTCCAATTTGTTTCAATTCTCTTCTCACTTTTCTAGTTGTGATGAAGAATCCTTGACTTGAAACATTGATTCTATTTCTCTCTCCACAGATGCTGCATCAACCTGCAATGTCTCACAGCATTTTCTGTTTTCCTTTTGGATTTCCATCTTCTGCAATTTTTTCATTAGTTGGGAGGGTGATAGGTTCATCAAAGAATGACAAGTCATAGAGTCAGAGTCACGGAGTCATTCAATGAGGAAACAGGCCCTTCGGCCCAACTTGCCCACACCGACCAACAGGTCCCATCTGCACTAGTCCCATTTGCCTGTATTTGGCCCATATTGTTCTGAACCCGTCCTAGCTATGTACGGTACCTGTCTAAATGTTTCTTAAACATTGTGATAGTACTTGTCTCAACTACCACCTACGGCAGCTCATTCCATATACCCACCATGCTTTATGTTAAAATGTTACCCCTCAATAACAAATGGCAAGCATCAAACCTACAATTTGCTGGCAACTGGCAGGCATATATTGAGTCAGATAACTTCGCCCTATTCTTTTGTCCAATTCACAACTCTTCACTCCCTTTGTCCAATTTACAACTCCTCAATCCTTTTGTCTCACACCTTCTGTCTTTTCATTTCTGGCCCTTTGTCTACCAGATGCCTATCAATCACCCCTGGTTCCCACCATTATCAACATGATCTGCTAGATGTTGTCCTACCTCTCCTCTCTTCCAGCTTTCTTTTCCCCTCCCACTATAATCAGTTTGAAGAAGGGTCTGGACTCGAAATGTCACCCATCCATGCTCTCCAGAGATGCTGCCTGTTCCGCTAAGTTTTCAACTTTAGACTTTAGAGATACAGCGTGGAATCAGGCCCTTTGGCCCAGCGAGTCCGCGTTGACCAGTGATCGCTCCAGACACTATACACATTAGGAATAATTTACAATTTTACCGAAGCCAATTAACCGACAAACCTGTATGTCTTTGGAGCGTGGAAGGAAACCGGAGCACCCAGAGAAAACTCACGTGGTCACAGGGAGAACGTACAAACTCCATACAGACAGCACCCATAGTCAGGAGTGAACCCACATCACCAGCGCTGTAAGGCAGCAACTCTACCAATGCACCAATCTGCTGCTGCACCCTAGTTACTTAGCACTTTTTATATTTGTTGTCCCTATGTAATGTTTGTTGTGAGTTATTGTCTATTAAACCCTCTTGCACTGGAAATGAACAATGAATTACCATTCTTTCAGAATTCAATTGAAGATTGACGATTTAAATATGTAAACTATTATTCTACTTTCATCTCTTTTATTTAAATCAACATTTCTATCTCACAGTTTATTTCTCTTTCTTAGCCTGACCACATCACCTTCACCCACTCTAATTTACACTTTCTCATTCCTTCTGCTGTTACTTTCACAATATTTCAATCTGTTTGATTAGGAAAAATCCAGTCGGTAGATTTGTGGTGCACCAGATACTGAATACGGTGCAAGTTGTACAAAGTATGCTATATTTTACAATGTACCTGGGCAGAAATATAAATAATGCAGTGGAGCTAGCATTTTGTTCACCTTAAATAATTCGAGTCTGTTTTCCAGGTCCTCAGATGTGCTGTCAATCATTCAGTAGACCCCATTTTAACAGTCTCTAACAGGGGCCAAAAATACAGCATTGAATGTAAAAAAAGACATATTATGGTGAATATCAGATGAATATGAATATGAACTCATATATACCTCCTCTGGCTTGGTATGGTAATTATTATGCCAGCTCCTCTGCACCTATTTTAAATATTATATGTATTTGTGCACGGGTATATTGTCAAATATAATATACTTTGTGTGACTCATGCAGTATTCAGGGTCTGGGGCGCCACAATTTGTAAGCTCACAGTTACTACAAGTGTCAGCTTATACTGAGAGTTATATGACCAACCCCAGGATTTCCTAAAACTAGTTCAAAAATTGGTGTTGATAAATCCACTTTAACGGCAACATCAGTTTTGTTTTTATGCAAGTTGGAAACTGGTTCACTAAGAAATAAAAAGTGCCACTTATACAAGGTACTATAATAATGAACAGGTGCGCACAAAAGGTAAAAGTTAGTCTTGACAAGCCTCCAGCTATGATGCATACTTTTTTATCCTAACTAGTTATTCATAGTTGTTACAGACAAGTTCACCACTCAACAGCTATATAGCAGAGAATAACTGCATTGCTGTAAACAATCAGTTCTTCTGGGAGTTAAGTTGATAGATGGGCTACATGACAAGAAAACTAGCCACCAGCTGCTGTATAAATAATGTGCTGGTGATTATTTCCTCCCATTTTTAACTCGCATTTTCTTTCTCACTTTTATATTTTTAGGACACTGTTTTTTTTGTAGTTTAGCATCCATTTGAAATGCAACATACATTGAAAATTGGAATCACCAGTAAACTGCCCTGAATAGGAAGGTCTTTTGTGCATTTCCCATGACAATTATTGTTTCAAAGTGAACGTTATGTTGAAGTCATGTAAAGTTAATTAGAATTTTCTATAGGCAGCTCACATTTGTTGTGCAAAATTGTGCTTATTTTGCTGTACTGTGCTGGTTGTGGCTAGCACTACCGAAGATAATGTTGCTGTTTAGCTGTATGGGTAACCTCAGCAACTATTAACACAGGAGCACTTGTCGTACCTGGATAGGAAAGGTTTAGATGTATATGGACCAAACACGGGCAGGTGGGTCTAGAATAGATGGGGCATCTTGGTCGTCATGGGCTAGTTGGACTGAAGGGCCTGTTTCCGTGCTGTGTGACTCAATAACTCTATGACCTCATGGCCGTGTGCTCAGTACCCTGCTCTAGTCTCTCTATATCAATGATCTTATCTAGTCTCTCTATATCAATGATCTTGGAGCCACGACTCCAATGCCATCTTTAAATTCACCAATGATACCACCATCATTGAACAAATAATGGGTAACGATGTATCTGAGTATAGAGTTCAAAATCTGACAGACAACAATCTTGCACTCAACACCAGGAAGACCAAGGAGTTAATTATTGACTTCAGGAGGGGAAAGCTGGGGATCTACAAGCCTGTCTTAATTGATGGGACAGAATTGGGAGAGAGTCAACAGCTTTAATGTTAGGGAAGTCCAGGACAAGGGGTCCTGGGACAAGGGGTCACAGCTTAAGGATAAGAGGGAAATCCTTTAAAAGTGAGATGAGAAGAACTTTTTTCACAATTGTGTAAAGCTCAAAAGGTAATTGTTGTGGCAGCTCAAATTGTGCTTATTTTGCTGTACTGAGAGTGGTGAATCTCTGGAACTCTCTGCCACAGAGGGTAGTTGAGGCCAGTTCATTGGCTATATTTAAGAGGGAGTTAGATGTGGCCCTTGTGGCTAAGGGGATCAGGGGGTATGGAGAGAAGGCAGGTACGGGATACTGAGTTGGATGATGATCAGCCATGATCATATTGAATGGCGGTGCAGGCTCGAAGGGCCAAATGGCCTACTCCTGCACCTAATTTCTATGTTTCTATGTTTCTATGTTTCTATGTTTAACTTCCTGGCCATGCATATCTCTGAAAATCTGTCTTGGGCCCAGCATATTGATGCAACCACCAAGAAAGCCCACCAATGATTCTACTTCCTGAGAAAATTGAGGAGACTAAGCATGCTGCCAAATTATTTATTGACTTTTTACAGGTGTATGGTCGAGAGCATAATGACGGTATTATGGCCTGGTTAGCAAGTTCAATGTTCAAGAAGGAACTGGAGATGCTGGAAAATTGAAGGTAGACAAAAATGCTGGAGAAACTCACCAGGAGCGGCAGCATCTATGGAGCGAACGAAATAGGCAACGTTTCAGGCCAAAACCCTTCTTCAGAGGGTTTCGGCCTGAAACGTTGCCTATTTCCTTCACTCCATAGATTCTGCCGCACCCGCTGAGTTTCTTCAGCATTTTTGTCTACCTAGCAAGTTCAATGCCCAGTTTCAATACGAATAATATTGTGGAGATTGGCAGACATTGCCTGGACCATCACAGATACCGAACTCCCCTCAATGGAAGGAATCCATAGGAGGCATTGCCTCAAAAAGGCAATTTGTATCATCAAAGGCCCACACCACTCCAGCCACATTTTCATTTTCCTACTACCATCGGGAAGAAGGAATAAAGCCTGAAAACCATGACTATCAAGTTCAAGAACAGCTTCTTCCCACCAACTGTCAGGCTATTGAACATGGCTCAAAACTAACCTCAGTAACTATGTTTAAGAAAGAACTGCAGATGTTGGAAAAATCGAAGGTAGATAAAAAAGCTGGCGAAACTCAGCGGGTGAGGCAGCATCTATGGAGCGAAGGAATAGCCAACGTTTCGGGTCGAGACCCTTATTCAGACAATCTGAAGAAGGATGTCGACCCGAAATGTTGCCTATTCCTTGGTTGCATAGCTGTTGCCTCACCTGCTGAGTTTCTCCAACTTTTTTGTCTACCTTCCGTAACTATTATCTTCTACGGACTATGTCTGGTTGAACTACGGACTTTGGTTTTGCACTTTTTGGTTACCTAGCAATATGGTTATTAATTTATGTATTATGATGATTATATGTTTTTCTGTATGTTATTACATTTATGGGTCGGATTAAGCTGTTGCAAGTAATAATTTCATTGTCACATTGCCAGAATGTATGATAATTGACTCTTGACTCTTGAATGCAGAGGCTGAGACTGGGCATACAGCAATTCCTCAACATTACACTGGAGAATCCTTCATCTTCTTCTAACTTTTATCTTAATGTTTTTTATTTGTTTCCTACTGATTCAATGTCATTTCTTTTTTTTATATTTTGAAATAACTTTTTTTTTTTAATTTTAAGAGTTATTACAGTCATTTTAATGATTATTAACATTCATTAAATATCACAGTGATTTTTACCCTCACCTTGCATCCCTGTCAAAGGTAGTCAGGGCAATTTGGGATCTATCAGGATGGAGTAAGTGGAGAGGGTAAGATTTTTCACACAGGGTTATGCGTCTGTGGAATTCTCTGGAGGCTGGTTCTCTGGATACTTTCAAGAGAGAGCTTGATTGCTTAAAGATAGCGGAGTCAGGGGATATCGGGAGAAGTCGGGAACAGGGTACTGATTGTGGATGATCAGCCATGATCACATTGAATGGCGATGCTGGCTCGAAGGGCCGAATGGCCAACTCCTGCACCATTTGTCTATTGTCTATAAATACTGGAAAGAAGAAAGGGTCAGGCTCACTACAGGATAATGGCAAACGTTGGGCACATGATCAGGGGTGGAGAGAGGAGAAATCACGCACGGTGGCACAGCAGTAGAGTGGCTGCCTCATAGCGCTTGCAGCGCCGGAGACCTGGGTTCAATCCCGACTATTGGTGCTGTCCGTACGGAGTTTGTACGTTCTCCCCGTGACCACATGGGTATTCTCCGAGATCTTCGGTTTCCTCCCACATTCCAAAGATGTACAGGTTTGTAGGTTAATTGGCTTGATATAAATTGTCCCTGGGTAGTGTTAATGTGTGGGGATCATTGGTCGGCGTGGACTTGGTGGGCCGAAGGGCCTTTTTCCACACTGTGTCATTAAACTGTATCTCTAAACCAAATCAACAAGATGATGATAGATAGACAAGAAACTCCAACTGCCGTCTGAAAAAGTGTCCCGATCTGGAATGTCCTCTGTCTTTGCTCAGGGCAATGATGGGGTGGGAATGTAACAAGAAGGGATGGGGTAAGTAATGTGATATTGGCAGACGGGAAATAGAGCCACACTGTGTAGTTCACTTGAGCTGGGTTTCCGAAGCCAGATCACATGTCCTGGATCCTGGGAAACGAGTCTCATAAGTGCATGAAGACCTTTTCTGCAGGAATGATGACATGTGTTGGTACATTATATGCACAAAGCACCTAGTGGAAAAGTTGTAGAATCTGCGGACTTTATAGTGCTCTCGTGCTTCTTTTATTGTCGCTGGAATGTGCAGTACACATAAATCTTGTGCTATGCAATACAATTTTAAGACCCATTCCTTTTTAACTGTTTACTTGCGGCGGGTGGTGGAAATGCCTTCATGGCTTTCTCTTTGGAATTCATGTTATGTATTATGAAAGAGGTGCTACCCGAAACAAACCAATCTATTCATCTTATTTAATTTCCTCGAATTTGCAATTGTTTGCTTGCAAGTTTATAGCTTTACAGCTCTCTAGTTATTTTCACTATTAATGATTCATGAATTGTGAATGATCACAAAGTAATGAAAACTTTGAATTCTCTCGTTCTTTTCATTCCCTCGAACATTAAATTGGGCCTTACATTATATGGGTAAAAATTGAAGTTATGCAAGGCAAATTAGATTCTGATCTGAAATGAATTGACACCATCATCTCATTCTCATACAACCACCTCTTGTATTCATTTCTCCCGTTGCCCAACTCAAAAATAAATTTCAAATGAAACGAGAAAATATAGAAAACATTAAGTATGGCAGAAAGCATAAGAGAAAAGAGAAATAATGTTTTTTTTTAAATCACCCTCCTGTACTTTGTCTCATCATTATCCTTAATTCATCCAGTAATGGTGGTGACATTGGCAAATTTAACGATCGAAGCGGAACTGTGTCCGGCTACCCAATCATGGGTATAGAATGAGTAGAGCAGAGGGCTGAACACATAGCCTTGTGTTGCTGGTTATTGAGGAGGAAGTGTTGCTAACAATTCATAATAATTGTGTCTGTTTATGGGGAACTCGAGGATCCAGTTGCAAAGGATGCACAGAGACCCAGTCCCCTGAGCTTGGTAAGAAGTTTGGGGGAGACCATTATGTTGAATGCCAAGTTGAAGTCCATGAACAACAGTCTGATGTATTCAACCTTTGACGGCATTTCATCATCACGGACAGATGTTAGTGCCACCATCGGTAGTCAGTGCCATCGGTAGGTAGTCACCGTTTTCTTTTTAAACAGTGCCAATCTGTGGTGACCTTTAGCAACTAGCACAACAGCAAAGAATCAAACAGAGGAAGCTCTGAACAATTTCCTCCTGATGCAAATACAAAGGATTTTGAACATTCCCTCTATTTGTTAGGTCTCCAGCCATTAGTGGAGTGATGTCTGTACAAGGTTTGTATGTTCTCCCTGTGACTGTGTGGGTTTTCTCCGGGTGCTCCGGTTTTCTTCAACATTCCATAGACTTACAGGTTTGTAGGTAAATTGGTGTTGGTAAAAACTGTAAATTGTCCTTTGTGTGTAGGATTGTGTTAGTGTATGGGTGATGACTGGTTGGTGTGGGCTCGGTGGGCTGAGTAGCCTGTTTCCACACTGCACCTCTGAAGTGTAAAGTCAAAAGTAATTCAAATAATTCTGATAAACAGGCTTTTGGGGGATGGGGAATATGCTTGATATGAAACAGTGGGACAAATGTTTGTGGTGATGGAGATGATTCTATTATTGCCTTGGTACATGTGGCAATGATAAACCCAAACTATCATCATAGATCCATTTTAATATGCTGAATGAAAATGAACTAAATAATTTGAAGAAAAGATTCTGATGAATTGTCATTGACCTGAAATGGTGACTTGTTTTTTTCTCTCTCCATAGAGGCTGTCTGTCTTGTGGCCTATTTCCAACAAATTAAGTTATATATTAGATTTCCAGCATCCCAGGTTCATAATGTTTGTAAGTTCCAGGAGCAAAATTAGGCCATACGGTCCATCAAGTCTATATCAACATTCAATCATGGCTGATCTATATTTCCTCCTCAACCCCATCCTCCTGCCTTTGCCCCATAACTCCTGACACCCTTACTAATCAAGAAGCTGTCAAACTCAGCCTTAAAAATATCCATTGACTCCATGGTAGGTTTTTAATGTTACTGGCATTTGGATGATGCTTAGGACAAATTTGAGTTCAGTGGGCTCGTTTTATCCGGAGTTGATTAATTTATCAGATCATTCAATTGTATTACCCTTTCCCCCACTTTGCTTTGTGATTTTCTCTACAATTGTTTCAAGTTACTGAATTATAGAATGCTGGAAATTATTAGCCATAGACTGTAAATCCAGGAAAAAACACTTGCTTTGATAAAAGACTTTGTTTGCAAACCAGCCCTATGAGGTCGCAATGTTTAATCTCAGCAGCCATAGCTAGTTTCAAAATGATTCACTTAGAAGCATAGTGAGAAAGCCCTCAGGCCTGTGGCATCAGTCATTTAGATCATAGCTGATCTATATCTTAATTCCATCTGCATGCATTGGTTTCATAAATTCAATGCTCTTGCATCACAAACATTGATCTGTCTTGGTGCTGAAATTTTCAAATGAATATTAAATGTAATATGCAACTCAGCTTTAATAGTTGCAGCCTGTTAAGAGTGCACCACCGTTATGAGCACCGTCAACTAATGTCCACGGGGAAGATTGCAAAATTAGCCATATAAGCTGGCTTGATGAAGTAGCACAATGTCAGCTGCACACATTATATAAGTGCCATATATGTGGCGCCTAACAGACCTCCTGCTAATTTAAAAGCATTGCATAATCAGTCCCTTTACACCATGTTCTGAATATCTTATGTTGAGTAACAGATCACAAAATTGAGCGCTGTCCTTGTTGCAGTTCCTGAGGTCAGCTGCTTTGCAAGACACTGAGCAGGTAAAGGTCATGAGTCATGCCAACTCCAGAATGCACAATGACATCGGGAAAGCAGAACATTTTGAAAGAGGATGTGGGGGACATGTGGAATATTATCAGTAAATGGATGACAGGTGCAGAAGCTTTAACATTCTCAGTCTGGTTCTCTGAAGTGAGAGAAATGGGGATTTGCCATTAATGAAATAGTTGATCGATAAGCCTTCAGATCCATCAGTGTGGATCATCTGGAGGGAGGCTGCAGCAATGAATGGCATCTTGATATCCCCGAGGACTCCTTTAAGTATCAGAAAAGAAGTTTAATTATCTTACCAGGTCAGTGAGAGTAAATGAGCTGTCAACAAAGTTTAATAAAATACAGAGAGGGAAGTAGTTATTCCCTGCCCCAATATTAAAACATTGCCCTTTGGGGCATGACATGGCAGCAAGCATTGCTTACTGTCAATAATCTCACATTCTTTAATACATCATAGCAGATGAATGACTAGAATTCCAGCTCCTTGTTTCCTTTCAACCATTATTATTTTGTCCAAGCCATGAACGCCTACTGGCTGTGATTTCATAACCTGGAAATAATTTCATGAAATAATTAGTATGTACATGTACACTGCTTGAGGTCTGAAAATCGAGGAGTGAAACAACCCACTGAAGAAGAGTGCCACCACCCACCTTCTCATCATGACAATCTCTACTTTTAAATTAACCAATGTGTTAGACTCAACAGCTGTGGAGTCTAAGACATTGATCTAAGTCAACAATGAGAATGGTGCAGGCGTGGCACTATGCCTTCAGTAGACTTCCCACGCGATGCTCCCTAATCTTCTCAACGTCTCCATCAGCTAACAATTTTTTTTTGTGTTGCTGATCAATAGGTTCTTGTGGGACTGTCCCTCGAGATAGACAATTACTTGCTTCTGAGGGGGCTGATTCGGTGTCCGCCTCTTCCACAGACAGACCTCCTGGTGGTTGATGAGGCGGGTCGTTTGCGAGGCGGTGTGCAACCTACAAATAACCACACACGGTGCAGAACTGCCAGCCTTGGCCCATGATAGCCTTGAATTTGGTGACTGGGTTCCTCGGGAGAAATTGATGAAACTTTTGCGAGGAAAATTCTTGTTGAATCAAAGCATTGTTAAAACTGCTGAAGGGCCCACCAGCCCATGAATATGAATAGATACTTCATGGCTGTGAGAAAGAAAGGTAAAAGTACCTAACTTTCTTTTTGTGTTTATGTTGTTTATAAATATTTTAAAGAATTTTTGTGGGCGGCATGGCCTCGCCGCAGTTGTGGTGCTGCCTTACAGCGCTTGAGACCCAGGCTTGATTCTGACTACGGATGCTGGTCTGTACAGAGTTTGTACATTCACCCTGTGACCGCATGGGTTTTCTCTGGCTGCTCCGGTTTCCTCCCACACTACAAAGGCATACAGATTTTACCAATTGACTTTGGTAAAATAGTAAGATTAAACGAGAACTTACCAGTTTGAAGTTTGATCTGTATTTTATGAGGAGTTACGATGAGGGATTACGTGAAGAACCCACTCAGCACGCATGCGCGGCATACTTCAAAGCAGCGGTGTGGAATCACAGATAGACACAGTTATTGAAGTAAACATAGTAAAGATAAGGAGACATCAGTTTATGAATTTGACCCATATTATTGAGGGTGGGAGCGGAGGGCACGTAATCCCTCATCGTAACTCCTCATAAAATACAGAATAAGCTTCAAACTGGTAAGTTCTCGTTTAATCTTACTATTTTACTTCGGAGTCACGTGAGTGATTCCGTGAAGATTTCAAAGCTCTGTGATTTCAAACCGTGTAACAGTTATTACTACATCACTGCCGAAGTCTTTGAGGGAGGAAGTGTGTTATCGTAATCAACCAATGAATCTGTTTGTAGAAAAACACAATGGCATTTTTTAACAATAACAACAAAGAAATTAAATAGTTCCCCTGGGCTTAAATTAAGTATTTGCAGTCTGTAAAATCTTTCCTGCAAATAAAACAGGTTTTGCCAACAGCTTATTATAAAATTTCTGAATGGTCTTTCCCCCCACCATCCTGCTGTAGCCAGGATGTGGTTTATAGGCACATCCATTCTTTTAGCCATCGACATGGATGCTGCCCTGGTGGAATGAACTTTGTACATGTTAGTTTTTATCCCAGCAGCTTTTAGCACCTGCTTGAGCCATCTCGAAATGGCTCGTCACCCGACCATAAGGTTTTTTATGACAGACCCACAAGGCTTTTCATCTCCCTCGAATATTTTGGTTTTGTCTATGTAGGATAATAGGGTCATGGCACATAACTGTGTGTCTGGCGGGTAAGCCCGGAATTCCACGACTGGATTAGGTGTTCCTGGTCTGCTCTGTTTAATCATTCCCTGGATAACGACAGGTCTGGTCTGGAGCTGTGAGCATGGTGTCCAGTCGCAATAGGTGTAGTGACTGGACCCTCTGTGCAGCTACAAGTGCCATCAACATGAGTGTTTTGAGCATAGATGGTTTCAGGTTGAGGGATCTGGCTGGTGGGCATCCCCTGAGGTATGTCAGGACCACACTGACATCCCCTATATGGGTGTACCTTGGTCTAGGGGTTTAGAGTTGTAAATACCCTTCATTAGTTTGACAACCAGCTGGTGGGACCCCATGGCCTGTTGTCCTGGAGCTGGTTTTAAATAGACAGGCAGGGCAATTCTAGCTGTGTTGATGGCTCTGTAGCTGAAGTCCTTGATTGTGGTGAAGGTTCGCCAGGAATTCCAGTACGTTGGTAACTGTAGCGGTTGAGTAGGTGGTCCCTGTATGCAAGCAGTACTTCTCCCATTTTTTGATGCTGGACAAGTGCTGTTTTTTTTTGTGGATGTTCAGAGGGATGCTGACATGGTGTCAACGGTTTGTTATCATAATCCCAGTCCTAGAAGTGGTTTGTGCAGCATCTGCAACCCAGGAGTTTGATTTTCTCATGGCACGGGTGGCTTGTGCCCAACACTGGGTGTTAATAACTCTGGGTCACTGGGGAATACCATCGGAGTTCCAACAACCATGTCATGGAGTATTGGGAACCATGGCTGTGTAGGTCAGTCGGGTACTATCAAAATACCTGAAGCAGAGTCCATTTGAACTGTGCATAGCCCCCGACTGATGAGGCAGAAGGGAGGAAATGAATAGAAGAAAAATTTCCCCAATCCAGCGTGAACGCATCCACCATCTACCATCTAATGCGCAGTGTAAGTGGTAACGATGATTCTGGGTTAGTCCATCTACTACTTGTGCTTGATATAGAATTAGGTGCTCCCCAGTCTTGAGCACTGGCATCTGTTTGGATAACTGACGTAGGGTTAGTGATGATAATAGGCTGAAACTATGTCAAACGTTTTTTGCCCACCACTGTAGTTCTGATATTACTTCAGTGGGTAACTTCATGAAACGATCATAATGACCTGTATGTCGTTTTTGGTACAAAGGTCCGAATTATGTAGCTGGAAATGCTGCTACCATTATCCCAATTACTCTGTTACTTGTCAAGTAGTTGGTAGTTTGTTGACCATTAAACTGCTGTACGATTGTGCCAATTCAACTATGTTGTCTCTTGGCAATGTTACAGGCACGTAGACTGAATTAATTGTGAAGCCCAAGTAGTCCATGATAGAGGATGGCTTCAACTTAGATTTATCTGGATGTAAGACAACCCCAGGGTTTCGAATAAATGTTTGGTAGCTGAACAGCTAACATAGTCAAATTCATGGTCTTGCCTACCATTTAGGATATCATCAAGATATGCCATGACAATATGTTTTTGTCTTCTGAATATTGCCAGAACTGGTTTTAGTGTCTGGGTGACACTCTTGGGCTGATGTGAGCCCATTGGGTAATGCTTTAAACTGCTATAGCTGCCCCATCCAGGTAAATTTCAGGTATCTGCGATGATCCTTGTGAATGGTACTAAATGGTAAACATCTTTAAGATGAATGCTTGCCATGAAGTATCCTTTGGAATTTAGTTGTTTGACAGTAACAACCGGTTCCATTTTGAAATGTATATACTTAACAAACATATTTAGTGAAGTTAAGTCAATGATGATGGGACATCCACCATCTTTTTAGGGTTTAGTGAATATATTTGATACGAATTGCAAGGGTTCAGGTTTACCCATGCCACCCATTGTAATTATTCTCACCAGTTCAGCTTGTCCCTCTCGTTTCTTTAACGGAGAGAGGAAAGATACCCTCTGGGGTGAATGTTGACTTGGTGGCAATTTTTCTAGTATGAATTGTATTCACTAGTGCCATTGAGTATATACTGATCACTCGTGATAGACTCCCATGTGTTAGTATTACTCTATATACTGGTAGGAACCAGACCCACCTACCTCCATGGTTATAGGTATTCTTCTGTTTCCTGCTGGTCCAACAAGTGTTGCACGTCGTCTGACGTGGCGGTGACGTTGGGGGGTGGCACATTTTCCATGGGGTCCGCTCTGGGCCCTGGTCTAAATAAGACTTTCGGTGATAGATGCGGACCCCGAGCTTTCATCAGTCCGATATGGTAGACGTTGACTGATGGATGCGATGGGGTGCTGCTGCGTAGGAATTACTGTTTTTGGTTACTCGTCCCAGCCCTGCCCTCATGAGCCGAAAGTTTTGTAAAACCTCTTGCATGTCCTTCATATGCTTTGTGAGGTTTTTGCCACAGAGCAGTGGGTCTGGCTCAGTGGCTGGGGTCTTATGACTTGTTTACGAAGGTTGTGGTCATCTCCGTATTTGTCCATGGAACGAGGAAAAAACGATGTGATGGCTGTCGTCAGGCTTTTAACGGCTTCCTGCACATAGGGTTTCCACGTAGCTGTCCACCACACCTAGCAGCTCTTCCTGTTCCTGCACACCTTGCATACTCCCGAGAACTTCAGCCATTACCCCTGTTCTTGACCAGCCCAGTCCTGGTCACCAAAGCTATCCTCTGGAAAGGAGGAAGCAATGGACAGTGCACAAGGCACTGTGGAGGGAGAGCCTGACCCCCTCTGTGAGAGCGCCCCTCCTGGGGTGCACCTCGCTGGAGCTCCTGCTCCAAGAGCCGCTCCATGCGGCTCAGGCGGCTGTCTCTCCCCCGCCTGGGTGGAGAGACATCCCCGTCCGATAAGTCGGAGACTCCGGCCGGAACGCCTCTTCCTGGGCTTTTACATCCAGCCCGCTGCTCAGGCGCTAGCGGGGCTGGGCTCGGTCGCGGTGTCGGGGTAGCGAACCGCCCGGTAAGCGGTCCTACCGCCTTGTTGCTGCCCCCGCGAGATGAAACGCTCCTTCGTGGAGTCGAGCGGGGGGGCAGGCCTGTGCAGGCGGCTGTCTTTCCTCCCGTGCGGGTGGAAAGACGTCCCATCCGATAAGTTGGAGCCACCGGCCGGACGCCTCCGTGGTGGTACTTCCAGCATGCAGCTGAGGCGCTAGCGGGGCTGGGCTCGGCGCGGTGTCGGGATAGCGCAGTGCCGGGTAAGCGGTCCTACCGCCTTGTTGCTGCCCCCACGATGGAAAGGCTCCTCCTCCTCCGATCATCCCTTTTTTGTTTCTCAGCTCCTACCAGATAATGAAGGGCATAGATATAATGGGCATTGAAATAATGTTTCCAGTAATGAGAGATTATAGGACCAGAGGCCACAGCCTATGGGCCTGTCCCACTTAGGCGATTTGAGGAAAATGGCGACGCACCTGAATGCAGCGGCTTTGCTCTCCCCCGTGTGGATGTTGTTGTTTTTGTCTGTTTTGTCCGTTTGTCTGTGGACCTGCGACTCGAAATACAACCGGCAGGACCTTCTAAGGATTGGGACGCTGTGTAGCGAACTAGAGTTCGCAAGAAGCTCCCACAACGATTATATCCCGCCAGAAATCACCCGCCCAGCGGAGTCCGAGTGGATTACCTTACTCCGGGAGGCGGCGCAGACGGAGGCGGCAGAAGCGCGGTTGTCGAGCCGGCATTCACGCTAGGCTAAAGGAAGCTCCTTACAGACCAGCGCTACCCAGCATCTTTTTGACGAACATTTTTCGCCCGTTTTGAGCTGAATGAGGCGGAGCCTGCACTGCAGCCGCACCTAGCACTGACGACCTGGCACTCACTGTGCCACTCACTGTGAGTACGGAGGACGTCAGAAGAACACTCCGCAGGGTCAACCCCAGGAAGGCTGCTGGCCCAGATGGCATCCCAGTGAGAGTATTGCGGGACTGTGCAGACCAGTTAGCAGATGTTTTTAGCAACATCTTTAACCTCTCTCTGTCAACGTGCACTGTCCCTAAATGCTTTAAGACTGCTACCATCGTGCCTGTACTCAAAAAAACATTAATTACGAGCTTGAATGACTATAGACCTGTTGCTCTCACTTCAACGGTGATGAAGTGTTTTGAACGGCTGGTCCTGGCCCACATTAAGTCCTCACTCCCACCCACCCTGGATCAGCATCAGTTTGCATATAGAGCTAATAGGTCAACGGAGGATGCCATCAACATAGCTCTACATTCTGCACTGACACATCTGGAGCGTCCTGGCTCATATGTGAGGATGTTATTTGGAGATTTTAGATCATCCCCAGCAGAATGATGGACAAACTGTCTGATCTGGGTGTTAATGCAAACACATGCGAATGGATTAAGGACTTTTTAACAGGCCGCCCACAGACTGTCAGGATGGGGTCCAATTACTCCCCAGTCCTGACGCTCAACACAGGAGCACCACAAGGATGTGTGCTGAGTCCCATCTTGTATACAATATACACTTATGACTGTATACCAACACACAGTACAAACAGGATCATCAAGTTTGCGGACGATACGACTGTGGTGGGACTGATAAACAACGATGACGAGTCTGCCTACAGGGATGAAGTCCAAAAACTGACTGTCTGGTGTACCAAAAACAGCCTGGTACTCAACCCATCAAAGACAAAAGAACTGGTCGTCGACTTCAGGAGGAAGAGGAGAGAGGAACCTGCTCCCTTATACATCAAAGGAGATATGGTGGAGAGAGTCACTGGCTTTAAGTTCCTGGGAATAAACATCTCCCAGGACCTCAAATGGCAAATGAACACCGTCACTCTCGTGAAGAAGTTACAGCAACGGCTGTATTTCCTGAGGTCTCTGCGGAGAGCAAACGTCTCACAGCCGCTGCTGCTGTCCTCCTACCAATGCGCCATGGAAAGTATCCTCTCTATGGAATCCTGGTGTGGTTTGCTAGCTGTACTGTGGCTGAGAGGAGGGCGCTGCAGGGAATTATAAAAACTGCACAGAGCATTACAAACGCTCAACTGCCCTCCTTGGATGAAATATATAGGGCCCGATGCTTGCGCCGGGCCACAAACAGCAAGCAGGACACATCCCACCCTGCCAACCACCTTTTCACTCTGCTACCCTCTGGGAGGCGATTCAGGTCTCTGAAGGCTCGCACCGGTAGACTAAAAAATAGTTTCTACCCATGAGCGATAAAAGAGCTAAATTCCAACAGAGAACACTGGGGAAGCAAAATGTAATTCCAAGAAATGCCGCCAAATTCTTTTTAATTCTTTTTAAATACTTATTTATTATTTTACTTATATGTGTACATATGTGTCAATGGTTGTCGTGTTTGTATTTTTTTAACCGGAGGAGATGTAATGGAATTTCGTTGCACAGTATTGTGTAATGACAATAAACATATTCATCCATTCATACATGCATTCATTCATTCATTCATTCAATCATTCAATCATTCAATCATTCATTCAGGTGACTGCCGGCTTCCTTCAACAGCCCGTTATGCAGGCGGGGGACAGGGCAGTTGGGGGATAGGGCAGGCGGGGGACAGGGCAAGCGGGGAGAACACTGTCTGAGTGAAATTCATATGGTACAAGGCCAATGTGATACAGACACACACCGCGATGAACAGGAAGGTTGGCGCTGTAATTAAGACGGTGAAAGTACAGTGTACGGGATGGGTCACGTAAGTCCTTTAAAAGAGGGGGGAACCTTCAACTTACAGGGGGGGGGGGGGGTGACCATAATGAGGCTGTGACATGTTCCCAGAATGCAGGAAAAACATAGAAACATAGAAATTAGGTGCAGGAGGGGGACCGATTCAATATGAAGATCATCCAACTCAGATCCCGTACCTGCCTTCTCTCCATAGGGGGCAGAAACGATGAGAAGGCGGGGAGACAGCTTTTAAGAAGACAGAGATACACGGCTGTTCACCACACTCTGTGTGAAAAAAGTTGTGGCCTCTGATCCTATAATCTCTATTAACATTACTGGCGGTTATCTTTCGTTCTGAAAACTACTGCTTACGGTTTTTTTCCCCAATAAGCCAATGAATTTCATGGGTCAGCACCGGCTACCTACAAGAACCTTCAACTTACAGCATGAGAATTCTTGCTACTCTCCATGGCGGTTTCAATCTTGTCGCCGCTAATTTTTCAAAATTCGCGGTGACCATAATGAGGCCGCGACATGTTCCCAGAATGCAGGAACTCCTCACGACCATGAAGGCGACTCCCCGGCAACCACCCATGAACGTGTGGCGACCATAAAAAGTTGCCTAAGTGGGACAGGCCTATTAGAATAAAAGGATGTATCTTTAGAATGGAGATGAGGAGGAATTTCTTCAGCCAGAGGGTGGTGAATCCGTGGCATTAATTGTTGACTTAGACCTCTGTCTTGGACTCCACAGCTGTTGAGTCTAAGACATAGATTAATTTAAAAGTAGAGAGTGTTAGGTTCTTGATCAGTAAGGGTGTCAAAGTTTATGGGGGAGAAGGCAGGAGAATGGGGTTGAGGGGGAATAATGGATCAGACATGATCGAGTGGCAGGGTAGAGTCGGTCAACTAATTGGCCTGATTCTGTTCCTATGTCATGGTTTTATGCTCCTCCCATCTAAACTCACTGGATGATTTTAAATTGTGTTGTCTTGCACTACTATGCTGTTCCCTGAATCAATAAAGTAACCACCTTCTTCACTTTACTTTAGACTATAGACTTTAGATAAACAGTGCGGAAACAGGCTCTATGGCCCACCGAGCCACGCCGATCAGCGATTTCCTGTACACTACCACTAATCCTACACACTAGCGACAGTTTACAATTTTACCGAAACCTCTTAAGTTACAAACCTACACGCTTTTGGAGAGTGGGAGGAAACCGGAGTAGCTGGAGAAACCCCACACAGTCACAGGGAGAACATACAAACTCCATACAGCCAGCACCTGCAGTCAGGATCGAACCTGAATCTCTGGTGCTGTAAGGTAGCAAATCTACAGCTGCACCACTGTGCCTCCCCTAATCCTGCTGTCTCTCATACCCTCTTTTATATAAATCTCTGTCTCAGAAATCCTTAATATCCACAGAGGATGCAGAAAATTAATTAATAGACCATATAATGCAGGACATTATTCCTATTCTTCACAGTCTCATCCACAATGTTCAGCAATAAACAAGGATAGTTATGGAGTCAAGTTTCTTGCTGTGTGTCAAGTAGTTTTGCATCATAAGAGTGAATTGTGATGAATGAGCATTTCAACAATCATTTGGCCATGCTTTTTTTTACCATGTTAGATGCAGGCAATTCAATTATTTCAAAGTGCAGACATTAAACAAAGTAAACAGAGGTCTGGAGGACTACATGGAAATGTCAATGTTAATCAATTATGATGTGGAGCAGGAAGTGGAAGATATTCCGTTTCTTCTCCCACAGGGATTAAAACATAATTCTAGTTCCATAAGGCCAGTTCATCTCCTGATCCCTGTGAAGCAGGATCCTGTTCTCAGCAGTAACCGTGCATCTGGTGTGTTTGCCAATGAAGGGTCTTTCCTAAATAGTAGTGGAAAAGAGAAGCTTCTTCCCTCAGCCCTTCATTAACACGATCAACACTCCAAAGCAAACTTGTCATACTGACCAAAGTAACAGTAGATTACCCTGGAACTGCACCCAATCTGCTTTGATACGTTACTGAAAATGCACCAGAGATATGGAGGCATAAAGTATGAGCATAAAACAATGCTGGAGGAACTATGTGAGTCAGACAACACCTGTGGAGGGAGATGGACAGATGAAGTTTCGGTTCGGGCCAATTCATCAGACTGAAGAAGACCTGTTGTCTGTCCATTTCTCTTCACAGATAACCATATAACCATATAACAATTACAGCACGGAAACAGGCCATCTCGGCCCTACAAGTTCGTGCCGAACAACTTTTTTCCTTTAGTCCCACCTGCCTGCCCTCATACCATAACCCTCCATTCCCTTCTCATCCATATGCCTATCCAATTTATTTTTAAATGATACCAATAAACCTGCCTCCACCACTTCCACTGGAAGCTCATTCCACACCGCTACCACTCTCTGAGTAAAGAATTTCCCCCTCATGTTACCCCTAAACTTCTGTCCCTTAATTCTGAAGTCATGTCCTCTTGTTTGAATCTTCCCTATTCTCAAAGGGAAAAAGCTGGTCCACATCAACTCTGTCTATCCCTCTCATCATTTTAAAGACCTCTATCAAGTCCCCCCTTAACCTTCTGCGCTCTAGAGAATAAAGACCTAACTTATTCAACCTTTCTCTGTAACTTAGTTGTTGAAACCCAGGCAACATTCTAGTGAATCTCCTCTGTACTCTCTCTATTTTGTTGACATCCTTCCTATAATTGGGCGACCAAAATTGTACACCATACTCCATATTTGGTCTCACCAATGCCTTGTACAATTTTAACATTACATCCCAGCTTCCATACTCAATGCTCTGATTTATAAAGGCTAGCATACCAAAAGCTTTCTTTACCACCCTATCTATATGAGATTCCACCTTCAAGGAACTATGCACGGTTATTCCCAGATCCCTCTGTTCAACTGTATTCTTCAATTCCCTACCATTTACCATGTACGTCCTATTTTGATTTGTCCTGCCAAGGTGATGCTGCCAGATTTGTTGAGTCCCTCCAGCACTTTGTTTTTTTTGCTCAATATTCAAGCATCTTGTATCTCTGAGGTACAATGCTTCCTTTGTTAGCTTTCAATTGTTCATTTCTTGCCCTGTGGATGAAATGGAGCAGAGAACCAGAATAGCAATACTGAAATATCATGGAAATTCTTGACAACTGCGAAATTACAGGTAGAAACCACATGGGTAGTTTCATGAGGCCAAGGTTTTTTTTATAATTGAAGTAATCTTACAGTCATGCCAGCTCTGATTTGTTCTACACCTTATCATACCTCTAGTTTCCCTCTCCCCCCCCTAGCTCTCAGTCTAAAGAAGGGGTTTGATCCGAAACATCATCTATTCCTTTTCTCCAGATATGTTGCCTGACCTGCTGAATTACTCCAGTATTCTGTGTATAAACTGGCATCTGCAGTTCCTTCTTTCACAAAGGAGCAATCATTTCTATTATATATCTGAAAATATTACATAGTGTGCCACATTAATTTCTCCATCCATGTTAAGAACACAGTTCCTTTGGACTCAGAAAGTAAACAGAATCCAGGGAGAGGCACATTCCTGCTCTCCCACAGCCTCAAAGGCCAATTTTCACAGTGCTTCAAGTGCAAGAATTTCAGAATACCGGAAATTAATTTAATTTATACACCAGGCTTAAAAATGATTCGTACAGAACCTTCCAATCTATTCTGGAATTCCAATTACCAATAATTAATATTCATAGATTTGAAAAAGGGCATGAATCTCCACTTAAATTAAGTCTCCTGTACTAATGAACATTTATAATCTCTCATCCATTATAAAAGTCAAGAACGTACCGGCTGTTCATTGCTGAAAGCCCAATGTTAATCATTTCTTTAAAATTACAATTCTACAAAACATTTTCCACAAACTTTGAATAGAATTCTTGTTGAATTTTAGAATGCATTAAAATAACTTGTTTCTTGATGCCAATGACAATTTAGTTGTTTAAAATGATTACATTTCAGCTTGGCTCAATTGGATGCACTATGCCTCTAAACTAAAAGGTTTCAAATTCAAATTCAAATTCTCAGTTCAAATTCTCCATTTATTATGTAATTTAATTTGATGCTTCAACATAGCAATTATTTTGTTGTTTAAGAAGGAACTGCAGATGCTGGAAAATCGAAGGTACACAAAACTGCTGGAGAAACTCAGCGGGTGCAGCAGCATCTATGGAGCGAAGGAAATAGGCAACGTTTTAGGCCGAAACCCTTCTTCAGACCCTTCTATACATACAATTATTTTGTTGTCACTGGATTAGAATAGTGGAATTCTCTGATTAACAGTACCGTAGGAGTGTCTTCACCAATCCAGCTGCAGTGTTTGAAAAGAAGGCAGACACGAAAATCTGGAGTAACTCAGCGGGACTGGCGGCATCTCTGGAGAGAAGGAATGGGAGATGTTTCGGGTCGACACCCTTCTTCAGATTGGAAAGATGGCTCACCGCTAAGGGGCAATTAAGCAGGACAATAAATGCTGACCTTTCCAGTGATGTTGAAATGAATCATGAATCACGGGAGCACATGATGGGCACTCATAATAATCATATTTAGCTTT
Source organism: Leucoraja erinaceus (assembly GCF_028641065.1). NCBI lineage: Eukaryota > Metazoa > Chordata > Chondrichthyes > Rajiformes > Rajidae > Leucoraja > Leucoraja erinaceus. Next base: position 81,466,954 of record NC_073379.1, read on the forward strand.
CAACTATTTTCTATAGGAAGTGTGTGGGGTAATTCAAAGGATGGCCATGAATTACAATGAAAATAACTTCAGCTGCAACTCAGTGATTTATTTTCTCTTCATTGTCTACATATTCGTTCATGGGAGAAAGCAGGGCCGTCTGAGAAACAACGCAAAACATCACCTGCTTTTTTCTCCAGAGATGCTGCCTGACTCGTTGAGTTACTCCCGCACTTTGTGTCCATCTAGGGCATGTCCTAAGTGTGTTAACATGCTGCAGTAGGCAATGCAGCTTTCTATCCTTATTAGTTACATCAAATATCCCGATAAAATGAATTTTCAGTGCAAATGTTTAGTTTGAAATCAACTGCATAAACAGTTTGTGTCTGAAACACTTGGAAACATGTAATGTTGTTTGGGTTTTAGAATTTAGAAATGAGAGTTTTAATTATTTGATGGTTTCCCACTTGATTAAGTTGAGACCAATACTTTGGATTATCTTTAGCTTAGTTAAAAAGTTGCAAGCCTCTCTAATGGGAAGACTAAATCTGTCAGAATGAACTAAAATGAATGCAATGAGCCCTTATCTTTATAGCCCATTATGACGTGTGAGATTAATTTGTAAAATGGTGTTCCTTCACTCCAAAGGTAGCACATCACATGCTGTACAAAATGAAAAACCTAATGCATTGACCAAATGCATGATTGCATAATTTTAAACAGTTATTTTCATAGAAGCTATCATTGGAACAATATAATGGTTAATATTTTAGATATGGTTTATATCATAAACAAACTATTGTTCCAGCATCACATTCAAACAATGTGTATTGACAATCTATCTGCAGCTAAATTAGCAGTTGACATGTGAGGACACAGAATACAGAATCATTAAGACACCTTAGGTTAACAACAATTAGCTTCACACTGTCACACTAACTCCAATATATTGATTTTGTTTCTGTTTTATTGCTAACTTTGTCTAAAGAAAAACTGTGGATATACTAAATAATAGCATTTGAGTATTGATGTGAAGGGATATTTCTACTATTTTATTGAAACAAAAAAATCTTAACATAATCTGCAATTTGCATCTTTTCCTTCTCGCATGCTATCTTCCATCCTACTTTGAAAGTCAATTTAAGAGTGTAAATTAGTGTAAATTAGTCAGAATGACATCTGACCCTGGGAGTGGAGCTCAGAATAACTGCTTAGAAAATCTAGTGATACATCACTTGAGCTATTAAGTGTGTTTAGAACTAAGCTGTTTGAAAATTGACTATTTGCCAAGAAACAGTTATGTGACTTAGCACATTCTCTGAAGTTATTACATTAAAATAAATTGTCATGATAATAACTTAAAGATTTCATTAAATATGGGTTTGTAAAACGTAACCTGAAATTTTATTTTTTAAAGGATTATGACAATTGATCTTTCAACATGATAAATGTTTATTGGATTTTCCCCAGTTCGACATATAATTCTAGCCATCAAAAAAACATACAGCATTAATAAACATTTTGTTTTGGATTGCTCCATACCAGGACATCTGAGATGTCCTCATTCTTTAGGGAACGGGGGATCCCCTCTCCCATCATAGATGAGGCCCTTACTCGTGTCTCCTCAGCACCCCACAGCTCCACCCTTTCTCCCCTTCCTCCTAGTCGCAACTGAGTCCACCTAGTCCTTACCTTCCCCTCTGTCAGCCGTCGCATACAACACATAATCTTCAGAAATTTCCGCCACCTCCAACAGGATCCCACCACTAGCCACATTATCCTGTCTCCATTCCTTTCCGCCTTCCGCAGAGACCGTTCCCTCCGCTACTCCCTGGTTAATTCATCCCTTCCCAACCAAACCATCCCTTTCCCAGGTACCTTCCCCTGCAACCGTAGAAGACGCAACACCTGTCCCTTTACCTCCTCCATCAACTCTGTCCAGGTACCCCAATAGTCCTTTTAGGTTAGGCAGAGGTTCATTTGCACCTCCTCCAACCTCATCAACTGTATCCGTTGTTCAAGATGTGGTCTCTCATACATTGGCGAGACCAAACGCATACTCGACATTCATTTCACAGAACACCTTTTCTCAGCCCACCTGAACCTACCAAATCTCCCAGTTGCCAGACACTTTAATTCTCCTTCCCATTCCTACACAGACCTTTCTGTCCTCGGTCTCGTCCATTGTCCGAGTGAAGCTAAACGTAATTTGGAGGACCAGCATCTCATGTTTCGCTTGGGCACCTTACAACCCAGTGGTATGAGTCTGGATTTCTCCACTTCAGGTAGCCTTGGCATTCCCTCTCTCTCTATCCCTCCCCCACCCAAGTGGCACTAGCTTCTCGTTGTCACCCTACAAACGGCTAACAATGGCCTGTTTCCTTTATAATTTTTAGCATATATTTTATTCATTATTCTTTATCTCACCACATCATCATCTATATCTCTCATTTACCTTATCCCTACCCAGTCTAAAGAAGGGTCTCGACCCGAAACTTCACCCGTTCCTTCTCTCCAGAGATGCTGCCTGTCCACTGAGTTACTTCATCTTTAAAGTCTTTGCAGGAAGCAGGGTGGGAAGAAGTGTAGTCGAGATAGTTGCAAGAGTCAGTGGGTTTGTAATAGATGTCAGTCAATAGTCTATTTCCTGTGATGGAGACTGTGAGATCAAGAAAGGGGAGGGAAGTGTTGGAGATGTCCAAATAAATTTGAGTGCAGGATGAAAATTGGTGGGGAAGTTGATGAAGTCCATGGGTTCCGCATGGGTGCAGGAGGTAGCACCGGTACAGTCTTCAATGTAACAGAGTTAGAGTTCGGGGATAGGGTCAGTGTATGCCTGGAACAGGGATTGTTCAATGTACCCCACAAAGAGGCAAAGATAAAATCTTACTCAATATCCTACCACTCTGCAGACCATGTACTAGCCACTGTATTAAACTCCTCTATGATGGGAAGAAGTAGAATAGAAGTGATGAGGAGTATGATGACTAGTAAATGCAAACACGACCCAAATAATATGTACATGTATAAAAACATCAGAAACAGAGGTAGGAATAGGCCTTCGGACCCATTAAGCCTGGTCTAACATTCATTAAGTTTATGAATAATCTTCTAGCTCAGTGCCATTTTCCTCTCCCATTCCAGATATCCCTCAATCTCCATAATATCCAGTAACCTATTGGTCTCTGTTTTGAATATTATTAATAATGTCACATCAACAACCCTTCCAAGTAGAGAATACCAAAGATTCATCCTTATTTCAGTTTAAAATGCCTACCACTCAGTTTGTGACTGTGACCTCTAATTCTATACTTCGAGGAAACTTTCTCCTTGCATATGTCCTGTCAAAATAAGCTAAGAAAGATGTACTTTTTAATCATTTCACCCCTCTTTCACTTGAACTCTTGAAAATAGAGGCCTACCCTGTTCAGTGCCTCATCTGATGGTTTATGTGCCATTGCAAGTAAATCACTGCTGTGTTATTTTTGTATCAAGCCAACCTTTTCTGAAGTAGGAGGATCAAAATGTTGAGCAATAAGCCAGGTGAAGTCTCATGCAAGCCCTATGTATACATTGATCCCAAAATGACAAGCAGTCAATTTTGGAGAGGTGGAGAAAACGTACTTAAATGAAGCTTCCATTCCCAAAGTTCAGGATATCCAGCAATAATATGAAAACCGGAGATGACTGATCCAGAATTTAAGCATTCCTTGTGAACTATCAAAGTAGGAATCCTCAAAGGTGCCTGGCTTCACCCGAACTGGTCATACTCTTTATTCCCAGCTTTGATTGTAGATCCCAGTCCCTACTTGTAGTCCACTGCCTTGCTGAGATATCTCTTAACAGTACTATCGTACTGTCACCCCACATTGCCAAAGCTTCACGTTGTCCTGGAAAGTACTCTATGGTAGATTTCCCTCAGATTTATTTTCTTGCTTCTCAATTACAGGAGAGATCATGTTTGACAAATGTATTCGATTTATTATGAAGAAATAACATGTGGATGAATGAGAAGTAGTGGATGTGAAATATATCCATTCAGAAGGCAATATCAAAGGTTATTGTGAAAAATAAAAAATAAAAAGAGAAGATCTTGAAGAGGATGGAACACAGGCTGGCTTCCGGGAAACAGAAATCATCCATTTATTTTCTGAATAGCAAAATATAATGATTAAGGATTGGTGCTGGGACCTCAATTTTTTAACAACAATTTAACAGTTGCTCAACCCTCAACAATTTATATAATGGCGTTGAATGAAGGTGCCAAAGGCAAGGTTGCTAAATTTGTTGATGACTCAAGGCTAAGGTGGGATGTAAATTTGAAAAAGACGTAAGGATGCAAAACGGATATAAGGATGGATTAAGTGAGAGGACAGTGATTGGAAAAATGGAATATAATATTAGGGTTTCTACCCCCCTAATGATTCTACCTACTTTGTTTAGTCAGAAACCTGTACATTTCTTTGGTGAGAAAGAAAAATAGCAAGCAAAAGATCTTTAAAAATATTTTGAAGTGTCATAGCTGTATTAATCTTTTCAAAATGGTGAATTATAAACATTCATTATGTGCCAGTCAAGTGAAATAAATTTGAACTGAGCTGGAATAAATTTTTCCTTGCTTGACAGTTAGTTCTAGATGCAAAAAGATTGCCTTAGAATGTTTTCTGTAATTAGGTGCGATGTCTTCTTGAGACGCTATGGTGCCACCGTGAGTGTGATTTAACAATTGGAGAATGCATGTGATCAGAGCATTTCTCTAATATTCTTGTAAGTTTAGCTCCAATGACTTTGCCATGGAAATTTAAGGATTGGAAATGTTCGCAGGGTAACTTCTTAGGTAAGCAGAACAGGGCTAACAATATAGAAAGACGGAGGCAAAGTTAAGTTATGAAGAAAGGAGTAGGTATTGGTTGACATGCAACTGTGATAGGGAAGGTTGGATGAAGCAATAGTCTGGAGTAGTGTTCGAGATCTGACCTTGGGCAGTGAACTTAAAGCCCTTGAATATAACTTTTAGGACCGAGACGAGGAAAACATTTTTCACACAGAGAATGGTGAATCTCTGAAATTCTCTGCCACAGAAGGTAGTTGAGGCCAGTTCATTAGCTCTATTTAAGAGGGAGTTAGATGTGGCCCTTGTGGCTAAAGGGATCAGGGGTATGGAGAGAAGGCAGGTACAGGATACTGAGTTGGATGATCAGCCATGATCATATTGAATGGTGGTGCAGGCTCGAAGGGCCGAATGGCCTACTCCTGCACCTATTTTCTACGTTTCTATGTTTCTAACTATGTTCATGCATGTCACATTTTGCTGGTGAAGTTAGCCAATAAGCAACATTCAAAAAAAGGTTTCTGATGAGCAAGTGGAGGAAAGAAAGTGGGAACAAATAAAAATTCAAATGCAATGAATGGAAATTGTCCACTAATTCATCAAGTTTGCCTCCCACTGATATTATTTCTTTGTATCCTGAAGGGAAATTTAAGATGGTAAAGAAGAGATGATGTAGGATTTGGATATGGGTGGAGATAAACCAAGGGGAAGTACAGCTCGTTGAAACCTGTTGATTTCAATGTTTATTCTGGTGCATTGGAGTTCTTGCCTGTAAGCTTTTTTTGAAAAGCTGTTTTCAATTGACAAGTGAATCACTCAGTTGGAGTGCATTTCAAGATTCAAGATTCAAGAGGGTTTATTGTCATTACAGCCGTGTACACGGTACACAGTGCAATGAGATAGCGTTTCCCTAAAAACTCAGTGCTACATAGAACACAATTGGACAACATGCTATATATATATATATACTACGCTATACACATGGTGCAAAACCTTCCTTACTAAAGTGCAATAAAGTAATTAGAAAATGTACAAAACAACAGCGCAGGACTGTTGACAACTGTGCAACAAAGTGCAATATACACAAACCAATTGTGACAAGGGTGCAGTGCAGAGTTTATGTAGCAGCAGAGATGGGGGGGGGGGGGGGGGGGGGGGGGGGGGGGTGTGTATATATATTCAGATCAATCCCTGAGCGTTGAGGAGACGGATGGCCTAGGAATAATCCAGAAGGTGCAGGATCATTTCATTCCTAGGAGGAAGAAAAATTCCAAGGGGAGAAAGGGACGACCAAGGCTGACAAGGGACGTCAGGGACAGTATAAAATTTAAAGCGAAGAAGTACAACGTAGCAAAGATAAGCGCGAAGCAAGAGGATTGGGTAATGTTTAAAGAACAACAGAAGATAACCAAAAAGACAATAAGGGGAGAAAAGATGAGGTACGAAGGTAAGCTAGCCAAGAATATAAAGCAGGATAGTAAAAGCTTCTTTAAGTATGTGAAGAGGAAAAAATGAGTTAAGACCAAAGTTGGACCCTTGAAGACTGAAAAAGGTGAATTTATTATGGGGAACAAGGAAATAGTAGATGAGTTGAAAAGGTACTTTGGATCTGTCTTCACTAAGGAGGACACAAACAATCTTCCTGATATAGTAGTGGCCAGAGGATCTGGGGTGACGGAGGAACTGAAGGAAATCCACATTCGGCAGGAAATGGTGTTGGATAGACTGTTGGGACTGAAGGCTGATTAATCCCCAGGGATGCATAGTCTGCATCCCAGGGTAGTTAAGGAAGTGGCTCTAGAAATCGTGGATACATTGGTGATAATTTTCCAATGTTCTATAGATTCAGGATCAGTTCTCGTGGATTGGAGGGTTGCTAATGATATCCCACTTTTTAAGAAAGGCAGGAGAGAGAAAACGGGGAATTATAGACCAGTTAGCCTGACATCAGTGGTGGGGAAGATGCTGGAGTCAATTATAAAAGATGAGATAGCCGCACATTTGGATAGCAGTAACAGAATCGGTCCGAGTCAGCATGGATTTACGAAGGGGAAATCATGCTTGACTAATCTTCTGGAATTTTTTGAAGATGAAACTAGGAAAATGGACAAGGGAGAGCCAGTGGATATAGTGTACCTGGGCTTTCAGAAAGCATTTGATAAGATCCCACATGGGAGATTAGTGGGCAAAATTAGGGCACATGGTATTGGGGGTAGAGTGCTGACATGGATAGAGAAGTGGTTGGCAGACAGGAAACAAAGTAGGGATTAATGGGTTCCTTTCAGAATGGCAGGCAGTGACTAGTGGGGTACCGCAAGGCTCGGTGCTGGGACAGCAGCTATTTACAATATACATCAATGATTTGGATGAAGGGATTCAAAGTAACATTACCAAATTTGCAGATGACACAAAGCTGGGTGGCAGTGTGAACTGTGAGGAGGATGCTATGAAAATGCAGGGTGACTTGGACAGGTTGGGGGAGTGGGCAGATGCATGGCAGATGAAGTTTAATGCGGATAAATGTGAGGTTATCCATTTTGGTAGCAAAAATAGGAAGGCAGATTAATATCTAAATGGCGTCAAGTTGGGAAAAGGGGAAGTAAAACGGGATCTGGGGGTCCTTGTACATCAGTCTATGAAAGTAAGCATGCAGGTACAGCAGGCAGTGAAGAAAGCAAATGGCATGTTGGCCTTTATAACAAGAGGAATCGAATATAGGAGCAAAAAGACCCTTCTGCAGTTGTACAGAGTCCTAGTGAGACCACACCTGGAGTATTGTGTGCAGTTTTGGTCCCCTAATTTGAGGAAGGACATGCTTGCTATTGAGGGTGTGCAGCGTAGGTTTACAAGGTTAATTCTCGGGATGACGGGACTGTCATATGCTGAGAGAATGGAGCAGCTGGGCTTTTACACTCTGGAGTTTAGAAAGATGAGAGGGGATCTCATTGAAACATATAAGATTTAGATTTACTAGAATGTTGCCTGGGTTTCAGCAACTAAGTTACAGAGAAAGGTTTAACAAGTTAGGGCTTTATTCTTTGGAGCGCAGAAGGTTAAGGGGGGACTTGATAGAGGTTTTTAAAATGATGAGAGGGATAGACAGAGTTGACGTGGAAAAGCTTTTCCCACTGAGAGTAGGGAAGATTCAAACAGGGGACATGACATGAGAATTAAGGGACTGAAGTTTAGGGGTAACATGAAGGGGAACTTCTTTACTCAGGCAGTGGTAGCTGTGTGGAATGAGCTTCCAGTGAAGGTGGTGGAGGCAGGTTCCTTTTTATCATTTAAAAATAAATTGGATAGTTATATGGATGGGGAAGGGAATGGAGGGTTATGGTCTGAGCGCAGGTATATGGGACTAGGGGAGATTATGTGTTCGGCACGGACTAGAAGGGTCGAGATGGCCTGTTTCCGTGCTGTAATTGTTATATGGTTATATGGTTATATGGTTATTGTTAAGGGCTTGGACACACTAGAGGCAGGAAACATGTTCCCGGTGTTGAGGGAATCCAGAACCAGGGGCCACAGTTTAAGAATTAGGAGTAAGCCATTAAGAACGGAGATGAGGAAACACTTTTTCTCACAGAGTGGTGAGTCTCTGTAATTCTCTGCCTCAGAGGGTGGTGAATGCAGGTTCTCTGGATGCTTTCAAGCTAGATAGGGCTCTTAAAAATAGCAGAGTCAGGGGATCAGGGGAGAAGGCAGGAATGGGGTAATGATTGGGGATGATCAGCCATGATCACATTGAATGGCGGTGCTGGCTCAAAGGGCCAAATGGCCTGCTCCTGCACCCATTGTCTATTGTCTATTGGCCTGGGGAAGAAGCTGTTGCATAGTCTGGATGTGAGGGACCGTATGCTTTGGTACCTTCTGCCAGATGGGAGGGGGGAGAAAAGGTTATGTGAGGGGTGGGTTGGGTCCTCCGCAACGCTGGTTGTTTTGTGGATGCAGCGGGTCGTGTAAATGTCTGAGATGGGAGGGGAGAGAGACTCCGATTACCATTTTGGCTGTCCTCACTACTCACTGTAGGTTCTTCTGGTCCATGCTTGTGCAGTTTCTAAACCAGGCAGTGATGCAGCTACTCATGATGCTCTCTATATTCCCTCTGTAGAATGTGGTGAGGATGGAGGTGGGCTTTCCTCAGCTTCCTCAGGAAGTGGAGATGCTGCTGGGCTTTCTTCACAGTGGAGCCGGTGTGGAGGGATGTTCATTTCCACAGTGTTTCTCAAAACTTGCCAGGAAAGCAGAGTAAGAAAGTTAAAGAGAGCGTTATATTTAAATTGCTTGGACATCTAAATATGCTTTATTGCCACAAAGGCACATGAGGCAAATTCACTTGTGCGAAATGTGACGCAACAAGCATGATCAGATAATCTGTTTATTTTGTTGATAAATATCGAGTAGAATCCAAAAAAGTAATAATCCTTCTTCAAAACAAGGATCTTCTGCATCCTCCAGGGAGCAGATCAGACTTTTGCCTGGTGTGCCACTGAAATACAGCTTGTTTTCCCATTTTTGATGTTCAGAACTGGGAAGTTCTAGCAGAATCTATACAAGCATTGGTGGGTAACAGTTATTACTGAGTAAGCAAGTGCTAATGTCCATTGCAGAAGGCATAGAACTCTGTGTTTCATGGCTGTGCCTTCAGCCCCGGCCACTAATTTCTGGAATAACTTTCCGAAGTCCTTTGCTTCCTTTTTCTCCAATAAAGCAATCCTTGAATATACCTTTTTCATTAAGTTTTCGACCACTTGTATTGACTTGGATTGTGTAATAATTAATAATAAATAATTAAAATATCTAAAAGAGCAGCTCGTAGGGTGATGCTCTTTTAGATATTTTACTATGTTAAAACCTTTATCCTTTATCTGTACACTGTGGATGGTTTGATTGTAATCAGGTATAGGAATTTATTTGACTGGATAGCACACAACTAAAAGCTTTTCACGTTACCTCGGTACACGTGACAATAATAAACTAAACCAAACCAAACTAAACCAAACTAAACCAAATTAAAATTAATCATCTAAACCAAACTAAATGAAGCCATTCAAAACTAAACTAAACTAAACTAGTCTAATATTATAATTGTTATTGTACACTGACTTCAAGGCAAAGCTCAATTTTCTGAAGGTGACAAGGTTGTCTCTGAGAGTTAGATAGACCTCAAGGGGCTAGTGGAATCAAGGGATATGGGGAGAAGGCAGGCACGGGTTATTGATTGGAGACGATCAGCCATGATTGCAATGAATGGCGGTGCTGGCTCGAAGGGCCGAATGGTCTCCTCCTGCACCTATTTTCTATGTTTCTAAGCTACACCCCCCCCCCCAAACATCTGTCACCTGATCCTTCCTAGTGAAAACAAATAGTACATTTTTTATGTTAATTTTGCCAATGTCTTTACCACAAATATCTAACAGTTGCCTTCTTTCTATTGGCCTGCTTGATCCATAAATTAACAATTCAAATGTACCAATCAAATCAATATATCTAAAGTGAATGTCAAACAGCAGCACAAGTGATGTCCAGCTTTCCATGTAGATTGTCCTGCTTCATCAATGCTTCTCCGCACATGATGAAGAAGCGACTATAATAGCAGATGCTGAAGATCCCTCACACCTAACACGTCATCAATGCCACCAAGTTAACACCCTGCACGATTATGAGAGGATTTGTGAGTGAACTTCTCACCAGGATGTTCATCTCTGGCATTTATATCATCACTCCTTGGTTATCTCTGATGGGAAGGTCAAAGAGCTAATGTGAATAAAGACTGGGCTTCAACTCAAGCCAGCCAGGTAGAAGGGCAATGCAAAGGAGTTTTAATTCACATCACCATTGATGATTTTTTAAGGGAATCACACATAATTTTTGCCCTGAAGAATGCTATTTTTAATGATTGTTAGATCAGCTACGATTTTTTGGGGGAGGATTTGAAATTATACTCATCGTTAGAAGACTATGGGAAAAAAAGGGAAAAACAGCTAAAACTAGGTCATCATGCAGCTTTACTTAACTAAAATAAATTATCAAATAATTTCTCATTTAATTATTTTTTAATACTTTGTACTCCTATAGGACTAATTTAAGACAAGTGATAAATTTGGATTGTCATAGCTTTTTCCAAGAGCGTTCTAACTTCAATTTTTTAACGTTGAAAAATTGATCCTGCTGTAATTCCTTGCACACTGTTGAGTATAATTTTAGTTGTCAAGAACTAAAGCTTTACATGAGGGAATTAGGTTGGGCATCAGAGACCTAACCTGAAGGCTGCAAATGGATATAATTTATGCATATAAGGTAAAAAACAAAAAATACAATGTGTACTCTTTAGTGACTCATAAATTGCACAATTAAATATATATTTTATGCACCTTAACCCACGGTTTCCTAGTCCATCAACTTATCTTTAAAATATTTTAAATAAGAACTGTAGGTGTTGATTTATATCAAAGATAGACACAAAGTGCTGGAGTAAATCAGCGGGTCAGGCGGTATCTCTGGAGAAAAAGGATAGGTGACGTTTCGGTTTGGGACCCTTCCTCAGATACCTCCCACTGCCTACAACCAGTCTGAAGCATGGTCCTGACCTGAAACATCACCTATCCATTTTCTCCAGAGATACTGCCTGACCCACTGAGTTACTCCAGTAATTTGTGTCTAAATTCTCTATGAAGCTGTGATCTTTGTTTACTTTTATTATTCTGTCTCAAGCACTATTCATTCATATTTTTTGTTTTGCTGAGCGCTGCTGGTTTAAACTAACACCGTGAAGGTCATGTATTATTTAGGTGTAACTAATACATGGGTGATCCAAAAAAGACAGAAAATGCTGCTAATACTCAGCAGATTAGTCCAAATCCATCTAAAGAGAAATTGAGCCAATGTTTCAAGTCAGAGACCTTTCATCCTGGAATGAGTGTCCTAGTTTGCCATAAGAGGTTTTTTTTAATGAAGTGTTGAAAAGAATGCAGATAGAGCTTCATTATTGAAGGGGTACAATTCCAGTAAAATTGCTGAAAAGATTCTGAACTTAATTTGGACACGCATTGCAGTGACTAACCAGCTATGTTTCAAGAAATCACTAGAGGCTGCTGAAGAAAACAGCAGGTGCTTTCTGTCTGGATAACCCCACACCCTGACAAGTTCATAACCAATGAAATTATTTTAACAAAGCTTGAGGGTGAATTTGGCATGGAGCACAAATGTACTGCAATTTCAGGCAAGTAACTGTTTCCAATGCATTATATAGGGTGCAGCAACATCACGATTATCTTCCAGTTGGCCGTGACAGAGCATACCTGGGAAAAGCTGGAATATGTAACTACCTGATTTGTATCCAATGGCCTTGCGCACTAATCTAGAGACGATTCAAATCACACTAGAGCACACTTGAGTAGAGAGCACACAAGAGCGCAGTGGTAGAGCTGCTGCCCTACAGCGTCAGAGACACGGGTTCGAACCTGACTATGGGTGCTGTCTGTACGAAGTTTGTACATTCTCCTTGTGACCATGTTAATTTTCTCCGGAAGCTCTGGATTTCTCCAACATTACAAAGACGTACAGGTTTGTAGATTAAATAGCTTTGGTAAAAAATTTAAATTGTCCCTAGTATGTAAGCTAGTGGAAGGGGATCGCTGGTTGGTGTGGACTCGATAGGCCGAAGGGCCTGTTTCCATGCTGTATTTCTCAGCTAAACTCTAAAATATTTACTATTGAGTTTAATAGAACTGAAATTCAAGTAAATAAAGAAATCTTCAGAAATAAAAATCAATTTTATTAATAATAATAATATCTTTTATTTATTTATTTATTTTTTTAATTGTCATTGCACATAAGTGCAATGGCAATGATCACCATGAAATCACTGGACTTGTAAAAGTTAGTCATGGTCTTTAGGAATTAAATCCTCCATCCCTGTGCATTGCAGGGCAATGTAGTTGACATCTAAATGGTCTTTGAAATAACCTAGTAAACCACTCAATTCACAGGAAATTAGGGGTGAGCAGTAAAAGTCGGCCTAGATCATGAATTAATGAAAAGGCAACTTGGCAGTGAAATTTACGTCCCAAAGATCTTAATTATGATGCATCCTAAAATATTTTGCGAAATGTTGATGATTAATAATAACTAAATGCATATGAACAAGAATATGTTATTTTCCCCTCAGGATTTCCTTGTTCTGACTAATTATACATTCCCTGCTCACTGTTAACCATACTTATTTTGTATTTGTATGTCCCGGGTAAACAAACAGGCTTGAAGTACAACCGCCATCAGTTTCTCTAATTCCTTTGGGGGGAAATCTTCAATGAGTTCCCAGGTGTGAAGATTTGAAATTCCTTGCTGTGCGATGAGTTCTGCTTCCACAGGGAGCTGGTAGCTCCACCATGCAAAGGTTATCCAAACGCAGGTCTTATCCTGGAAAATAGAAGTTAATTTTGGAATGTTATTAATCCATACCGATACCTGCCTTAATATACCTCAGAAGGTGTAACACCAAATATTTGACTTAATAGCATCTGTTGCAAATCTAGCCACTTTGTGCAATGGCGTCATAAAGTTATACAGCACAGAAACAGGCCCTTCAGCCCAGCTTGTCTATGCCAATCAAGTATCCTAACCAAACTAGTCACATGTGTCTGTGCCTGGTCCATATCCCTCCAGATCTTTTCTATCCATGTACCTGTCTTAGTATTTTTTAAGTGTTATTACTCTACATGCCTCTACCACATCTGGCAGCTCATTCCATAAACATGGCATCTTCTGTGTTAAAAAGTTGCTCCACAAGTCCCTTTTAAATTTGCCCTCGATCCTTAAACTTATGCCCTCTAGACCTTTGACTCCCGTCCCCTGGGAAAAATACTGGCTATTCACCTTGTCTTTGCTTTTCATAATTTTATATACCTTTATAGTCACCCCTCAGCTTCCTATGCTCCAGGGAAAAATAGTTGCAGCCTGGTAACATATTCGGAAATGTTTTTTGCACCCTATTTAATTATTTTTGTTGCTCCCTTTTTAAATTGTCTTTGCACCCAACGTCTTAGAAGCGGAAGTCAACTTGCTTGCAAAGATTTGGCAAGCAGGAAAAGACTTCATGTTGCCGATGAAGCAATGATTTGACATTTGATCTCTACATACCTCCATATCAAATTATCATCTGACTTGGAATGGTTAGTGGGAGAAGAGGTAGTAACTCTAGCAATACCATGATGGTTTCACTAATCTTTGAATACTTGGTGCCATTGACTTAAGAGGAACATAATGTACAGAGATGTATGCATCTGTTTATGGATGATCTGCTCAGGTTCAATTGGTTGGTGACCAAAGATTATTACCCATTCAATCTACAACACAGCCATCAAGTAAACTAGCCAAGCCTTATGATGACTCTAAAGCCCATGTGTTATAGCCTTGATTAAACCAAGTTCTTAATCCAAATTTTTTTTTTTTTTAAAGCATGAATAATTGTACAAAATCATTTAAACACAACATTTTCTGTGCTCACCAAATACTTGGGAATACTGACGTGCAGCTTCCCTTTAGGTCAATAAATAGATGTTCTCGCTCCACAGACTTTCCTGACCAGCTGAGTATTTCCTGAATTCTCTTATTTCAATTTTTCAGCACTTGCTGTGTTCTGTATCTCACAGTTCCAGCAACATGTTTCTGTTCTCCTTTCCACTCAATTATCTCCTTTTATTTGCATCTTTTTTAGGCAGATTAATCATGAACAAGGCGGAGCACTTTCTCTCTGAGAGCACCAGTGCTCTATGTGATATCGTAGTTCCCCAATGAACTTCTCAAACTGAAACAAACTTTCCAGTGATGCTGCCTGAACTGAGTATTTTAAGCATTTCATAAATTCATAAGTTCATAAGTTATATGGGCAGGATTAGGCCATTTGGCCCATCAAGTCTACTTCGTAATTCAAGCATGACTGTTCTATCTTTCCCCCTCGACCCCATTCTTCTGCCTTCACCCCATAAACCCTGACACCCTTACTAACTAAGAGTCTGTTAATCTGCGCCTTAAAAATACCCAATTATTTGGCCTCCACAGCATTCTGTGGTAATGAACACGCCAGATTCACCTCCCTCTGACTAAAGGTATTCCTCCTCATCTCCTTTCTAAAGGTACATCCTTTTATTCTGAGACTATGGCCTCCAAACCTCGACTCTCCCAACACTGGAAACATTATCTCCACAATCCCTCTATCCAAGTCATTAATTTTCATGTTTTAATATCAAATTTTTGACATTAGTGTTTTGTTTTTATTAGCTTGTTGCATGACTGTTTTATGGAGCAACTCTTCCAAATGGTTATTTGGATAACAGTTCTCAGATGTTCCAGTGGAAAAGATAGTTAGAACCTTAGGGACTCATAAGGTCAAGAGTTGTATTTTATATTTGTCGTCATATGCTCGACACCTTACACCTAAACTGTGCATCAGTAATCAATAATGATTGGATTGTACGATTTTATATGATAATGGAAGTTCACAAAGATTTCCAAATTAGACCTTCTGAATCTGGAGGAGGATTATCTTCAATGGAATGAGAGGGGACCTGACCTGTACCGCTGCTGGCAAATTCATTTCACTGCACTTATGTGCAAGTGACGAATAAAACTTGACTTGACTTGACTTGACTTGACCAAGATAAATAAAACCAAAGGACAGATGCCTCAGCTAGAGGCCATGTACATCAAGTACATTTCCATATCGAAAAACAGTAAAGGAATCAAAGATAGTGGAACTTAAATGGCAAAAGATATTGAATGAACAATGGGAAAAAGAAAATGCATGATATATTACGCAAGCCTGAACCAGACTAGTTACAGGAAGCTGACATGGCAAGCTAACAGGAACATTTAGATGAGCAAAATTAGAGTATAAGAAGAAAAGGGAATCCAAAATGTTTCTACGGCATGTAAATAGTAAGTGGGTGTTCAGAGGAAAGAGATTGAGGGTGGCTTTGGATAAAGATGATGTTCTAAGTCATTTGATGAGTGAGTTCATATAGTGCATTTAAGGTAGTTTCCTGAAACAATATGTAATGGGACCAATCATGCAACAGGTTATTTTAGATCTGGCTTGCTGAATTATTCAGGATTAATTATCATACTATGAATGTTCAAAATATATTAGAATGAGATATGAGATATGGGAAAAGTGTTTTTAGTTAAGTGGATAACACCGATTGGGAAATTAATTAAAAAAAATTGTAGATAAACAAGCAAACTGAAGTAAAAAAAAGAGGAACTCAACAAATCAGGCAGCTTCTATGCAGAATGAGGTACAGTTGACATTTCAGTTTAAGACCCTGCGTCAGTCCTGACCTATTGAGTTCCTCCAGCAATTTGCTCTTATTTAAGATTCCAGTATCTGCAGCCTCTTGTGTCCGAAGACAAACTGAAGGAGTCATCAATAGGCTGGGCTTCACTGGGCTGTGCTTGGTGTTTTATTTTGCTGGAGCATGTGTCACTAAATAGACTTCAGCTGCCTCTAGCACAACGAGTCTCTTGTGATGAACTTTCTGTGACAAGTAAAACTGGGCACCTTAAACTTTGCCATTTTGGAGGCAGTTCTTTGATGAGCTCAAAAATGTGATTTGTGTGAGGCGGTTGTGGGAGAATAAAATCTAGACCACATTAAAAAGGAATGGTATACATGTTAGGAGATGAAAGTCTAGATAAAAGAAAATTCTGTATGTAGCATCTTTGGTAGCACTAGTACTGTTTCAGACATGTATTATAAGGAATGATCAAGCTTTTACTTCCAATAGCCCCAATAATTACTCTGAATTTTGTTGCTAATCCATGGAAGCCTTACACTTCAGAGGTACAGGAGCATTAGCTGCAAAACCAGCAGGATGCTCCTCAGCTTCTTCCCACAGGCTATAAGACTGCTAAATGGACTTTGCCCCCTGCCAAAGTGTCGAGCACCAACCACCAACCTGGACACACTGCAGCAGAACTACTGACGTGCCGCTGCCGATCGGAACGCCTGTTGAATGTTTAGTAGAGTGTTAAATTTGTTCATGATATATGTATTTTTATTTCTATTTATTTTTAATGCACACTGAATGGACACTGGTTGAGCAACGTTTTTTTTGTTTCCTCTGGGTATGTGAATACTCAGGAAATGACAATAAAGATATACAATACAACTTCCATCATTCCACTAATTACTATTTGAACATATTTCCAGATATATTTCAACATGCTTCCACAAATAGAAGCATCTTTACATTTCCTTTTAAGAAACCCATTAAGATCAATAAAAGGCCAAACTAATCTTGTTTTACTTCTTCATATATGTTCATTTCAGTCTGTGAGCAAAATTAAGGATAATAGTAACAATAGAAGAAACATTTGTCTCCGCTTTATCTCTTCAATTTAGTCACATGTACTTTCTAATTTCTATTAATACCGAAGAAAATATAGCTCGATATCAAGGAGACTCGTTATTAGCTTGAAAAGAAAAACGGAAATTATGTTAGAGTTTGATAGGGTACTGGCCATTAATTAACATGTAATTTCAAGTAACTTTGATATGTCATAAAAAGTTTCTTCTGAAATGTTAGCACATGAAGCTCTGATTTAAGATTCAGCCTTTTTCATCTTTTCTTCCCTCAACATTCCTCCCTAGGCACTTACTACAGAGGTTAGATGGCTTTCACTACTGATTTAATCATGATACCAAAATAGCTGCATGATAAAAGTTTTATGGAAATTTTTGTTGCAAAGCAATCAATCATTTTTCTTGCAGATGCACAGCTAGAGCCCCTGTGCCTCAAAGACTTTTGTCGAGCTTACTTGTTAAATTAGCAGTGATCAAAGTCTAAAACATTTATCATGCTTATTAGTGAATAAACCTAGCAGCAGGTATCCCAAGTGAGGAAACTAGTCCTCGTTTCCTTCAAGAATGAATTGGAAATTATCCAATATTCTTACAGACATCAGTCATTGAATAAGTTAAAGGCAATTGTCATGAAACAGCTGTTGTAACGTGGGGATTCTTTTGACCAAAGTGGACTTTGTAATTTTTCTTACCTTTTCTTAAAAATGTTTTATTTTACATGAAGAAAATCTGATTTTCTGAACTGTTGAAAGAAAAACTGTCCTTGTCACAAATAAAATTCTTGCAGCAAAGACACTCAGTAGTCTGATGGCTGGGTTATTTTATTTCCAGGAACAGAATTTTTTCAAGGGACAAGAAAAGAAGGTACGGTAGGAATATCAATAATTACAGTGATTAACTGTACAGCAACAAGGCAACAAATGAGATATTACATATAACTAGATGTTGAAATGGTTATGTGTAAGACAAGTTTTGTGCAGCTGGAAACCAGGGGCATAAATTGACAAGCTTCGAATCTTCATGCTTATTTTTGAATATCATAACCTGGACTGAATGGGGATGGTTAATTTGTCTTCAGAGCTGTAGGACAATAACACCAGTATACAGGTGTCCCTCAACCAATTAGATGGCATGGCTTTTCTTTTGTATTCATTTTGTACATTCCCACAAATCTATCTACATGCACAGCACAAGTACAGTGGATACTTTGCAATGCTATAATCCATCAATAGTTGCTTTAATGACAGAAGAATCAAACTTTGCTGCACAGTTGAGCAATGATTTTGTCCGTAGTCTGTATTCAAGCATACTAATGACTATTGGGAAAAAAGACTTGGTTCACAGTTCATCTGCTAAGCATCACAGGCTTTACAGTTTGCCAAGCCAGTCTGCCTTTGGCAGATTTCTAACCTTCAAATTATGCTGACTGGCAGGGTTTAAAGCAACTTCACAAATTCTTTTTATATGCAAATCTCTCCTTCTGCCTTTTCTAATGATGCATCAGCAGCAGTTAAAGGAAATAGGAAATTGATTTTAAACATAAAAAACATGGTTAATTAGAATGAAATGTCTTGAACTGCTACAACTTAAAGCATGGAATAAATTTAATCAATGATAAACTATACTGTTGAGAGTATGAAAATTATTTTAAAGGAACACAATTAAGGTGACTTTAAACCGAAATATCTGAGATAGAAAATCTCCATACTACAGATTGATATCACAGTCTTAATGCATCTCACTTCCATTTGATGTTACTAGGCTTTCAGACTCATAAAAGTAGCTGTATTTCAATATCCACAAGCAAAATAGTGCAGGTGCTGGAAATCTGAAGTAAAACAGAATATACTTGAAATAGAGATCATATGTCTTTGACATGAAACATAAACATGTTCTCTCCCCATAGCTCTATTTTTTTCTTTTTGCGATATATACTGACTGACTTGGTGATTATTTCCATCAATTTCTTTTTTTATGATAAGATTTAAAAAATCTACGTGAGAGGTTGTGTCTCACAAATATGATTGATTTTTTTTAAAAAACATGAGCAAAAAGGTTTATGAAGGCAGAGGTGTAGATGGTGTGTACATGGATTTTAGTAAGGCGTTCGACAAGGTGCCGTGTGGTAGGCTGCTCTGGAAGGTTAGATTTCATGTGATCCAAGGAGAGATAGCTGAATGGATAGCAAATTGGCTCCATGGAAGGAAGCAGAGGGTGATGGTGGAAGGTTGCTTCTCAGAATGGAGGCCTGTGATGAGTGGTGTGCCACAGGGTTCGGTGTTGGGCCCGTTACTGTTTGTCATCTACATCAGGATCTGGATCGATTGGCCAGGTGGATGGAGGAATGTTTGATGGAATTTAATACAGAGAAGTGTGAGGTGTTGCATTTTGCGATGTCGAACAAGGGCAGGACCCACACAGTAAATGGTAGGACTCTGGGTAGTGTTTTAGAGCAGAGGGATCTAGGAGTACAGGTGCATGGTTCCTCGAAGGTCGAGTTACAGGTATATATGATGGTCAAAATGGCTTTTGGCCTTCATCAGTCAGAGTATTGAGTGTAGAGATTGGGAGATTATGTTGCAGTTGTATAAAACGTTGGTGAGACTGCAATTAGAATATTGTGTTCAGTTCTGGGCACCATATTTTCAGAAAGATATTGTCAAGCTTGAAAGGGTTCAGAAAAGATTTATCTGGATGTTGCCAGTACTAGAGGGTGGGTGAATGTGAATGTATTATCTTGTAGGTATTTTGGAAACAAGTTCCCATCCACTTGTCTGTGGAATTTTCTGCTTCGGAGGGCGGTGGAGGCAGGTTCTCTGGATGCTTTCAAGAGAGAGCTAGATAGGGCTCTTAAAAATAGCGGAGTCAGGGGATATGGGGAGAAGGCAGGAACAGGGTACTGATTGTGGATGATCAGCCATGATCACATGGAATGGTGCTGGCTCGAAGGGCCAAATGGCCTGCTCCTGCACCTTTTGTCTATTGTCTATTGTCTACTGTCTGCCAATAGTTAAGCAATGCAGCCTTGTTTTATTCCGATACACTCCTTTAAAGTCATAAGGAATAGGAGTAGAATTATGCCATTTTGCCCATCAAGTCTACTCCACCATTCAAACATGGCTGATCTATTTCTCCCTCATAACCCCATTCTCCTCCCTTCTCCCCATGACCTCCCCATTTAGTTTTATTATAATACATAATGTGTTATTAACTATCCTTAAGTACAGTATATTCCAGTTTCTTTCTATTTCACTTGGTTGCAGCAACTTTTATATATGCTACCAAAGTGGATAACCTCACATTTATCCGCAGTAAACTTAATCTGCCCACTCCCCCAACCTGTCCAAGTCACCCTGCATTGTCACAGCATCCTCCTCACAGTTCACACTGCCACCCAGCTTTGTGTCATCTGCAAATTTGCTAACGTTACTTTGACTCCCTTTATCCAAATCATTGATGTGTATTGTAAATAGCTGCGGTCCCAGCACCGAGCCTTGCGGTACCTCACTAGTCACTGCCTGCCATTGTGAAGGGGACCCGTTAATCCCTACTCTTTGTTTCCTGTCTGCCGACCACTTCTCTATCCATGTCAGCACTCTACCCGCAATACCATGTGCCCTAATTTTGCCCACTAATCTCCTATGTGGACATGACTTGAGAATTAAGGGACAGAAGTTTAGGGGTAACATGAGGGGGAACTTCTTTACTCAGAGAATGGTGGCTGTGTGGAATGAGCTTCCAGTGAAGGTGGTGGAGGCAGGTTCGTTTTTATCATTTAAAAATAAATTGGATAGTTATATGGACGGGAAAGGAATGGAGGGTTATGGTCTGAGCGCAGGTATATGGGACTAGAGGAGAATACGTGTTCGGCTCGGACTTGAAGGGTCGAGATGGCCTGTTTCCGTGCTGTAATTGTTATATGCTTATATGTGGGACCTTATCAAATGCTTTCTGAATGTCCAGGTACACTACATCCACTGGCTCTCGGTTGTCCATTTTCCTAGTTACATCTTCAAAAAATTCCAGAAGATTAGTCAAGCATGATTTCCCCTTCGTAAATACATGCTGACTTGGACCGATCCTGTTACTGCTATCCAAATGTGCGGCTATCTCATCTTTTATAATTGACTCCAGCATCTTCCCCACCACCGATGGTCTATAACTGGTCTATAATTCCCCGTTTTCTCTCTCCAGCCTTTTGTAAAAAGTGAGCGGTATCTTTTAGTTGAAAGTATAAAAAGATCTCTGCCTGACAACAATTTTTACATGTACTGGAAAATGCATTGACACCAAACCAGGACCTAGGAAGAAAGAATATGAAAAAATCATGCAAAGTATTCCAGGAAAAGGCCCGGCATTCTGCTTGATGTAACTATATACCTCATCTAGACTGACACTTTAGCACGGTCCTGAGGGAGTGGCATATTATTGAATGTGCAATCTTTGGGATGTAATAAAATGAGGTCTCGCCTGAACTTTCAGTTGAATATATAATGTGGCTGATTAAGTCTAAATATTTGAAGCAAGCATTGCGTCTTTTGTGCAATATCTTACACTTCTGTTTACACAAATTATTTTCCGGTGAACAGTTATATTCTAATGTGGCATTTGCATTAATTCTGTGATCTAAATCTGAAAATGGCGATCTATACATTGACAGAACACCAAGGTTTTACAAGAGGTAGGATTTTAGGAAATCTTCCAGAATAGAAGATAAATAATTCAATGACATCACAAGCTCATTGATGTTGTTGTCAAAGGCAAATTAAATTGAGATGAGATTTCAATGACATTTGTCAAAGTGTAACATGAGTATTCTGTGAAAAGTTCAGGACAACTGCTGGATAAGAAAAGGACCGATCCCTTGTGTACAAATTTACAAAAGCTTTCTGTCTTTTATTCCATTTCCCATCACAAAATGCTCCCTCCCATGCTCAAGATATTATCACTGCTGTAAACCTAGGACATCTGCTGTTCTTCTTTCTGTGAAATGTGTTTCCTCAAGTAGAGAAACTCTGTTTCAGCTGCAGTAAAGTCAATTTTTTCTCACTTACGTGGAACTTTATTGAATTAAGCAAATGTGGGAGTTGCTTTTAAGATGGTGTGTTTAAGAAAGAACTGCAGATGCTGGAAAAATCGAAGGTAGACAAAAAAGCTGGAGAATCTCAATGGGTGGTGATGGTGTGGTTGGTTTAAAAAGTGTCTTTTTTATCACAAAGTTAAAGCTTTTTCATAATAATCAGGTATTTCCAGAATGATGCCCCGTTAGTGGATATTAGCTACAGGGACATATTAGGCTGCAGATCATTTTCTCTGGAATGCCAGAGGTTGCGGGAAGACCTGACAGAAGTATATAAAATTATGAAAGGCATAGATAGGGTAGATGGTCAGAAACGTTTTCCCAGGATGAAATAATTGTATACTAGAGGACATTGCTTTCAGGTGAGAGGCACAGTTTGAAGCTGATGTGTGGGGAAGGTTTTTTACACAGAGGGTGCTGAGTGAATGGAATGCTGGGCTGTGGTTGAGGCAGTATGATAGTGATGTTTAACAGACTTATAGCATATGGATATGTGAGGATTGGATGGATAGGAATTATGTGCAGACAGATATGATTTGTTCTTGGTATTATGTTCGGCACAGATATTGTCAGCCGAAGGGCATATTCCTGTGTTGCAGTGTTCTATGTTCTATTTTCTAATTCCTTTTGTATGATATTGATATTTCATGTTAACTATAGACTTCTATTGAAGTACCTCAAATGACTCCTCTCTGTGGCTTAGAAACAGGCAGAGTTTGCTGTATAAATGTGAATTGGGATGCAGTGGGGGCAAAAGGAATAGCATGCAAGCTTCGTGTTGACAAAAAAAACATAACACAATCATACACCCATTTATTAAGCTAACAGGATGTGGACTGCTCTTGTAAGGAACATTTAAAATATCATTTCACTTTTCAAATTTTGCTGGAGATTATCTTTTCCTGAATTTTTCTTTTTTTCTCAGACACCTTCAGCCAGAATGGGGCACAGGGGAGTAGCCACCTTGGTCACTTAATCGGGTTGCATGAAAAAGGGGCAGTAGGTGAGTTGCAACAAGAGGCAAGTCTGCCATTAGAAGCAGGTGGTGAATGTCTTAATTACACTCAGAAAGAAAGGTGCTCAAAAATGTTATGCCTTTAGGGCCACGAGCATGCGACTCCATGCGGCAAGCGCGACCTAAAGGGCCTGTCCCACGAGCATGCGACTCTATGCGACTCCATGCGACAAGCGCGACATAACGTGGTCGCTTGAGCCGTACGGCCTCGCGGGGCCGGTCCCATTTCGATCGCCGGAGCCGTATGGAGTTGTACGGAGCTGGTCCCGACATCGCGCGGGGATCCGAAAAACTGACCCTGTTCAAAAATTCCACGCGGCAACGGCCTGCCGGCCCGCAGCCACCTCGACACCATACGTCATGCGCGAACTTCCCGCGGACTTCGCTCGAACTTCATGTCACTCACTCGACCTCTGTGCAGCCCCCGCTTCTGGTTTGGTCGTGCTTGCCGCATGCTGTCGCATGCTCGATGGACAGGCCCCTTAGGTCGCGCTTACCGCATGCAGGTCGCATGCTCGTGA
This sequence comes from Leucoraja erinaceus, assembly GCF_028641065.1. Classification (NCBI taxonomy): domain Eukaryota; kingdom Metazoa; phylum Chordata; class Chondrichthyes; order Rajiformes; family Rajidae; genus Leucoraja; species Leucoraja erinaceus. The sequence goes on from NC_073379.1 coordinate 81,490,744, forward strand.
GACAGGCCCTTTAAGAGATACAGCATGGCAACATGCCCTTCAGCCCACCGAGTCTGCGACAACCAATGATTGCCCTGTACACCAGCACTATTTACAATTTTATTAAAGCCAAATAACCTACAAACCTGCATATCTTTGGAATGTGGGAGAAAACCAGAGCACCTGGAGAAAACCCACATGGTCACAGGAAGAATGTACAAACTGCATACAGACAGATAAGTCATGTGATAAACGTATAATTCTGATATTGTCATCACCTATGACTGGAATGTTTAATGGCATTTATTATTTCAATAAAACACCAATACGTAGAAAGAAACATGGTTCAGCTACATGTATATTGTACGTGGCAAAGGAACCATTCAGGAAAACAGATCTTTGGGCCTTTTTAGAGCTTTAGCAGGAAGATGTAGATTCAACCCTGTCCATCACACAGACCAGATTACCCACCATTTACTCCATCTATACTTCATGCTGCCTCAGGAAAGCAGCTAACATAATGTAAGACCTGTCCTGCCCTGTTCATTCCTTCTTCTCACTGCTCCCGTCTGGTGGAAGGGAGAGATATTTCAAAGCATGCACCACCAGACTCAGGAACAGCTTCTTCCCTCTGTTATCAGGCTCCTGAACAATCCTTCTATAAGCTAGTTTACTGGCCGATTCACCTCTACCCCATTGTGGACATTGGACTTTGTCTCTGGAACTGTTGCACTACAATGCTGAGAACTATAATCTGAACTCTTCCCCTTTGCTCTATTTATTGTACTTGTTTGATTCAATTGTATTTATGTATAGTCATATCTGATCTGACTGATTAACATTCATTTTTTGCTGTGCCTCGGTATATGTTACAATAATAAACCTAAGCATAAACCTGAACCTAAACCTAGATGTTTTACAACACAGAATACGGGGTTATGAATTCTCACAAATCTCCATCATGGTATCACATCCTTAATTGCTCTGTCCTCTTGTACCTTATTAAAGATCGTAAAGAACCCTCTGTAAGTTAAAGTAGTGGATTTTCTACTATTGAATATTTTTACAGACCCTGTTTTAAGAGAATGCATAATAAAACCAACCTGCCATGCACCTAGGTTTTGCCAGCTACTGACAACTCATCATAGCTGATTAGTGAGACCAGCATTTTATAGTTTTACTACTGCCGAAACCACGGCAGCTGTGCTCAATAAAATACATCTTTCACTGAAAATGCGAGACATTCAAGGTCAGTATATCACTTGCAATAAGAAATTAGGTGGATCCAATACCAAATTTTACTTGAAAACAAGAAGAATAAATGTGACAGATGAAAAGTTTTGAACTGTGAAAGATGCCTCCTTAATTGCCATTTAACTGAAATCTAACAAGGAAAGAGCAATGTGCTGATGAAGCCATTAAATTTGACAAATGCAGCAAAAGCATACGGTGCATCATTGAAATTGTGGAAAAAAGAAAACAGACATAGAACATCCATATATTTTTTTGCATAGGGGTAAATATTATGTTATGAAAAAATGCATCACTGCTCAGCATTAATGCACAAATAATCTATGGTTTACATGCAATGTCCAAAATATTAGTCACAAAACACATGATTGAACAGGAAATCATAGCCTCACTGGGCTGCATCAAGTAGCTCGCTAAGATGACGTCTAGTGAAGTCTTTGAAAGTATCCTTGAAGTTAATAGAGGGCAAAAATAGATTATGATAGAAAACTGGCAGCTCCAAAGTGAGAGGAACAAAGTTTAAAGGAGATGTGCAGGGCAAGTCTTATTCCAAAAGTTTAACGGAGATGTGCGGGAAAAGTATTTTTACACAGCGAGTGGTGAGTGTCTGGAACACACTGCCAAGAGTGATGGCAGATATGACTCGCATTTAAGAGGGTTTTGGATAGGCACGTGGATATGCATTGAAAGGAGGCGAAAGGAGATTAGTTTAACTTGGCTTCATTTCCGGCACAAATATTGTGGGCCAAAGGACCAGTTCTTGTATTGTACTGATCTTTGTTTTATGTTCTGAAACAAAATGCAGTGGCTTCTATGGATATATAAAAAGGAAGTGGGTTGCAATGGAAAGCATGGAACCTCCTAGAGAGTGATACCGAATTAATAACAGAAACAAGAAAATAACAGATAAGATACAGAATTTTTCATGATGGATGATACAGAAAATATCCTACAGATTTGTGATGTAATGAATTCAAATACTGTGGCAGAACTTGTAACAGTCACTATTGTGAGGAACAAGGCATTGGACAACCAATGACACTAAAGACAGATAGATTTTCAAGCCCGATGACCTGTACCCAAATATTTTACAGGTAGCAGCTGTAGAGATACTGGAGCCATTGGGTAAGGTTCTTCAAAACTCATTGTTCCAGGAAGGTACCTACAGACTGGTAAAATGTAAATGTATCTGTACTGTTGAAGGCACCAAGCAGGTAATGATATGATTGAGAGCTTAAGATCTGTTGGTAGATGCAGAAGCCAAGAGAGTCATGTGTGTTTCATTGTCATATGTCCCAAAACCAAGCAATGACATTATTACTTGCAGCAGCCCAACAGATAAGCAAACATAGTTCTCAGTAGATACCATAATAAACACCAAAAAGAAGTTCAATAAATTAAAAAAAACATTATATAGTGCAAAAATAAAAACAAACCCGAAGTCCCTAGTGCAATAAAGACAGTTCATAGTTTGGTGTTTAGTTGAATTCGTAGATGGCTGTTGGGAAGAAGCTTTTCCTGAATCTGGACATTACAGTTTTCAGGCTCCTGGAGTATGTCGTTTTCCCGGTGGCAGGAGTGAAAAGCGAGCATAACCAGGGTAGTTTGGGTCGTTGATGATTCTGGCTGCCTTTTTGAGGCAGTGCCGCCTATAAATCCATTCGATGGTTGGGAGGTCAGAACCAATGTGGACTGGACAATGCTGGAGCCTATAATCAAGGAAATCTATAATCTAGCTAGTTCATAATAGAAGCCTATTGTAATGAAACCATCTTGCTTGACATATTTGCCAGAGCCCTTTGAAGACATAACAAGCAGAGTTCATACAGGGGAATTTCTTAATGTGGTTGTTGGGATTTTCAGAAAGTATTTATCAAGGAGCCACATAAAAGACTGATGTGAGGGATAATGTGTTAGCATGGTTTGAAGATTGGTAATCACATCGAAAGAAACAGAAAAAATGGGTCTTTTTCAGGCTGGATGGATGTAATGAATGCTCCAGTGATCAGTTCTGGCCCCTCAATTATTCACGACATATTAATAACTAGGAGGAAAGGGCAGAGAATAAGCCACCCAAGTTTGATTGATTGATGACATGAAAATAGGTGTGAGGACATATTGCAACAAGCACAGTATATTAAGACTTTGACCGGGACAACAAAACTCCAGCCATCAAAGTTGCTCCACCCCCGAATGAACAACCCCTCAGTCTCTCCACCTCTGCTGTACAAGATGCACTGAGCAAGGTGAATGAGCACAAAGCTGCCAGCCCCGATGGCATCCCCAGGCGGGTGCTCAGGGCAAGTGCTGAACAACTATCCCTAGTTTTCACTGCCATTTTCAATCTGTCACTGGCCCAGGGTGTTGTCCCCACTTGCCTCAAGACATCAACCATCGTGCCAGTGTCCAAACAATCAGCTACAGGGAATCTCAACGATTTCCGCCCAGTGGCACTCACCCCTGTCATTGCAAAGTGCTTTGAGCGGCTGATCTTGGCTCACCTCAAAGCCTGCCTCCCCCCCACACTGGACCCCCATCAGTTTGCCTACCGGACCAACAGGTCTACAGAGGACGTCATATATCGGCGGCCCTACACTCTGCCCTGACCCACCTGGACAACAACAACTCCTACATCAGGTTGCTGTTCATTGATTTCAGTTCTGCCTTTAACACTGTCATTCCCGCCAGCTTGATCACCAAACTCAGCGGACTTGGCATCTCCACCTCCCTCTGCAACTGGACATTGGACTTCCTCACTAACAGACCACAGTCTGTTAGGGTCAATAACCTCACCTCCTCCACGATAACACTGAACACCGGCGTGCCACAGGGCTGTGTGCTCAGCCCTCTCCTCTACTCCCTCTTCACCCATGACTGCATCCCTAAAAATGGATCCAACGCCATCATTAAATTTGCAGATGACATGACGGTGGTAGGACTGATCAGTGACAACGACGAGTCAGCCTACAAGGATGAGGTCCAGCACCTGACAACCTGGTGTGCCAACAATAACCTCGTCCTCAACTCCAAGAAGACAAAGGAAATTATTGTCGACTTCAGGAAGATCAGAGGGGGCAGACATACCCCCATCCATATAAATGGGACTGAGGTGGAGCGCGTCTCCAACTACAAATTCCTCGGGGTACACATCTCGGAGGATCTGTCCTGGTCCCTCAACACCTCCAAGCTGATCAAAAAGGCGCAGCAGCGCCTTTACTTCCTGAGGAGGCTCAAGAAAGCCCACCTGTCCCCCCAGATCCTGACCAACTTTTACCGTTGTACCATCGAAAGCATCCTGACCATCTGCTTCACGGTATGGTACAGCAGCTGGACTGTAGCGGACAGGAAGGCACTACAACGGGTGGTGAAAACCGCGCAGTACATCATCGGTGCCCCGCTCCCTGCCATGGATGCCCTCCACCGAAAACGGTGACCGAGACGGGCCGGGAAGATCATTAAAGACCCCTCCCACCCCAACCATGGACTGTTTGCCCTCCTCCCATCAGGGAGGCGGTACAGGAGCCTCAGGTCTCGTACTAGTAGGATGAGGAACAGCTTCTACAACAACACTATCACACTGCTGAACTCGGAGTCCCGCCGATAGATCTCTCCAGTCCCTCCGTCCACATTGTTTGATTATTCTGTATTTTTATTTCTATATTGCACTAGATTCAGATTCAGATTCAATCACATTACTACGGACTGACGCTAAACAGCATTTTGTTGTACCCATACTTGTATCTGTGCAATTACATTAAATTTGAATTGAATTGAATTGAATTGCAACTGGATATCGATCGGGGTGTGGGTGACAATTTAACGCATATAATTTAATGTCAGAAAGTGTGAGATCTTGCACTTAAGGAAGATAAATTTAACAGTGGATCATTATCTCAAGGGAAAATGCTGCAGATGAACAATATACAGAAGGAAGGTACACAAAATTGCTGTAGAAACTCAGCGGGTGCAGCAGCATCTATGGAGCGAAGAAAATAGGCGATGTCTCGGGCCGAAACCCTTCTTCAGTCTGAAGAAGGGTTTCGGCCCGAAACGTCGCCTATTTTCTTCGCTCCATAGATGCTGCTGCACCACGAAGATACCTTCGATCTTCCAGCATCTGCAGTTCCTTCTTGAACAATATACAGAAGGATCCTGGTTTCTTTGAGCATGATTTGCAAAATGTTAGCAGGCAGATGTAGCAAATGGTTAGGGAGTCAAATGGCATATTGACCTTTACTGAGGAGGTTGTAGTATAAAAAATAGAAATTACTGTTACAATTGTTTAGGGTAATGCTAAGGTTAGAGGATAGATACTGAGATGCTTCCACAAGTAAGAGAATCTCAAATGATGGGACATAGTTACAAAATAAGGGGACAGTCAATGAAAACTGAGTGCATAGGAACTTCTTCTCACAAAGGGTAGTGCATCTCTCACATTTTCTGTCCTGGGAAGTTGTGAAGGCTAGATCATTGAGAGTATTTAAAAGGATAGTAGATAATGTTTTGAAAGATCAGAGAATTGAGAGCCATGGGGAATTTCCACAAGAGAAAAATTAAAGTTTGGGCATATCAGCTGTGATTATATTAAACAGTGGGGCAGGGTTGAGTGCACATATTTTCTTATGATCGTGTGTTTTTATTTTTGGTTGCTCATGTGAAATGGACAATGTAGCTGCAGTAGTGCATTGCTTTTGATGAAGTTCAATGAGTAGCAGCTGCTATATCACATGTTGGGAAGTTTTGGAGGATGAAATTTCACCCCAGTGTTTTATAATAGAGAAAAAAAAATCCAATTTGTATAATTTGTATCATTGTATTATAATCAAATTGTGCCTTAACAGAAGAACAAAGCATTGGAAATAGATGGCAATAGGCTTATTTCTTAAGGACCTTTGTTCTCTACTAGATTTGTTGTCCAGCTACCCTGATAAAGCAACAGAGTCAAAACAAAAAAAAACAACCTTCCAGCAAGACTGATTCCAGATGCTGGAGGAAATGACGTCGTCATTTTATGGAAATGATCCTGTTGCCGGGAATCAAAGCTGGGCAAACAAGGAGGATACAAAGTGCTGGAGTAACTCAGTGGGTCAGGCAAATATCTGGGGAGCACGGATAGGCAACATTTTGGGTTGGGACCCTCCTTCAGACTCATTGTAGTGTGGGAAGAAAACTGGAAGAGAGGAGGAGGTGGAACAAAGCCTGGCGAGTGATAGGTGGATACAGCTGAGGGGATGTTTTCATTGCCAGATGTCTGGACAAAGGCTAGAGATGAAAAGATAAAACGTGTGAAAGATAAGGAGAGAATAGATGTGAAATGTAATGCCAGAATAATGAGACGATAATGAGAATAATAAGGAGGAGGATGGGGAAAATAAGAAATAGATATGCGTGCGATGGGGTACAGGGACTTTGGGGGGGGGAGGCGAGGGGATTAATAGGTCAATTCTATTGTGCTTTCCTGGTGTGTACATATTGTTGACCAATGGCACAAAGCATGTGCTTATTTTCCTTGCTATTTGAGGCACTTTTCATTTGTCTTTATTAAATTTGACCTGCCATAGGTTTTGTGCAGCCTCTTCTGATTTTGCTGACCACTTTTATCTCTTCAAACAGCAAAGTGCTTTTCTTCCTATTAAGGTCTTGTTGTCTGTCTCATTCTCTCAGTATTGGCTTTCTGCTTTACACATTAAGGGTGTCCATTTAGAAGGGTTTCAGTTTGTAGCTTTCCTCTTTCCACAGAAAAAATAATGGCTGCTAAAATAAAAAAGAGAGTCCTTGTGGCACCTTTCAATATTGCTTCTATCAATTTTCCTCCAGTGGCAATAGAAGATGTTTGGGATTGTACTTATAGCAGATAGAAGGTGAATAAAGTTTTGGAGGAAAGGACTGACTGAGCTAATAACTAATGTGATAGAAATTTGAAGAGTAAGAAGCTTGTGATAAACTGTGAAAGAAATCCTGAGGAGTCCGAGCAGGAAAACCTATTAAGGGGCTGTCCCACTTTGGCGACCTAATTGTCGAGTTTAGAAGAGTTTAGGAAAATTTGAAAAAATGACATGTTGAAGACCCCCTTCGACCTCCTTCGACTATGTTGAAGACTAGCTTCGACTAGCTTCGACTAGCTACGACCAGCTACGACTAACTGTGGGAAAATTGGACACCGAATAGTGGAGAGTGGGGACGACCTCCTTCAATCTCCTTCGACCTCCCTTCGACCTCCTTTCGTCTATGATGAAGACTATCTACGACTACCCTTGACTACTTTTAACTACCCTTGATTACCTACAACTAACATGCCGACCTACTCCGACCTACTATGACCTACTGCGACTAAACCTACGAGTAAAAAATGTATTGATTTTTTCCATGGCAACCTTTTTTTACTCGCGGGCATTTTTTAACATATTGAAAAACACTCCGTGACCTAGCTGAGGCCTCGAGTAAGCGGAGACCACTCTCAAATATGAAGGAGAGTTACGAAGACCTCCTACAACCTCGTGTCGACCATGCTGCGAATATGAGTCGAGGGCAAACTCGCCAGAACTCGAGGATTAGGTTGCCCAAGTGGGACAGGCCCTTTAGTTTACAAACTAATTAGTTTATAAACTAAACGATTTAAAGTGGAACTTAGAGTGCTTATTTTAATTCAGTTCAGTCTGAGTTTACTGCCAACAACAATTATACAATCTTGACATTCAATATTTTAATTATTGATAAATTTAGCAGTTGCATTAAAATTCAAAACTGGTATCAATTAAGTGGGGTGGCGCAGTGGCGCAGCTTGTAGAGCTGCTGCCTCACAGTTGCAGAGACCTCGGTTCAATCCTGACCTCAGGTGCTGTCTGTGTGGAATTTGTTTGTTCACCTTGAGCTGGTGTGGGATTCCTCCAGGTACTCCGGTTTCCTCCCGCATTCCAAAGACGTGCAGGTTTGCAGGTTACTTGGCCTCTGTAAGTTGCCCCTAGTGTGTAGGGAGTAGATAGGAAAGTGAAAGTCATAGAACTAGTGTGGACAGGATGGTTGCCGTAAACTCGGTGGGCTGAAAGGTCTGTTTCTATCCGTAAACTGAACAGGTGTTTAAACAGAGGTGGCCTCTACCCACCCTGCCCCCTGCTCCCCAACAGACTCTCCCCCTCAATCCCCCTGGTTCACTTCCTCTGCCCTTTCTTTGTCACGCCTGACCATCAAGGTTGAGCAATTGAGGAGCAGAGCAGACTCTGCCCAGGCAAAGCTACGGGTCCCTATTATGTCAGCCCTAGGGTACTCAAGGGGTGGCCCAGCTAGTTGTGCAGAGTACTCCAGCATATCTTCAACCTGAGCCTGAGCCTGGAGACGGTTCCTGTGATGTGGAAGGTTCCTGTCCCAAAGAGGACATGCCCCAGCTCCTCCAATGACCACAGACCAGTGGCGCTGATTTCACACATCATGAAGTCCCTAGGGAGGTTGGTGCTCACTCACCTGCGACCTCTGGTTAAACCCTATCTGGAACCTCTGCAGTTCGTTTACCAAACAAAGATGAGGGTTGAGGATGCCATCATCCACTTGCTTCATCGTTCCTGTCCTCACCTGAAACATACTTCTCCGTTGCACTGCTAGAGAAAAAACTGACAAAGATGCGGGTGAATTCTCCATTAGTTTCCTGGATCACCAGCTACCTGACTGGACGATCACAATATGTCAGGCTACAGAACTGTGTCACGGACAAAGTGCTTCTGAATTTAAGAACTTTACTGACTGATGAGAGTTTAGAGTGCTTCAATGGCTCATTAACAGAGTAAGTGATGTACACCTATTGCTGATAAATATCTACTTTAATTTCTTAGAAACGCATGTTATCAAGGTGAAGATTTTCTTTCCTTGATTTGTAAAGTTCATTAAAGATTTTTATTTTGAAATCTCTGGCTTAACAGCTGCGTCCCACCTGCAGTCCATCTGGTTTTTTTTCTTTCTTTTTGTTCCTTTGTCATGTTTTAGTTAATTTTGTTTTATTAAGTTGTGTATGTGTGTGGGTGGGGTGGGAGAAACATGTCTCTTCCTTCGGGGGATGCGACTTTTTTTCTGTCATATTCCCCGTCGCCGTCTCCATCCGCGCTGAGGCCTAATGGCGGAGTTGGCGGCCTCGGAGCTGTGGCGGCGGCAACAGCAATGGCAGCGGCAGCGGCAGCGGCGACCCGACTCAGCCCCGGAGCTGTGGCGGCGGCAGCAGTAGCGGAAATGGCAGCGGCAGCGGCGACCCGACTCGGCCCCGGAACTGTGGCAGCAGCAGCGGAGACCCGACTTGGCGTCGGAGCTGTGACGGCGGCAGCGACCACCCGTGGAGTTTGAACCGGCCCGTTCGCAGAGCACGGTTGAGCCGTGGGATTTACCATCACCCGGTGGGGTCACAACATCTGGACCCTGGATCGCCTCGGCGCAGAGGGAGAACAAAGAGGGAAGAGACAGAGATTTTAAGATGTTGCCTTCCACCACAGTGAGGAGGTGTTTGGTGAACTCACTGTGGTGGATGTTAAATTTGTGTCGATTGTGTGTTTTTGTCATTTTTATTATATGTATGACTGCAGGGAAACAAAATTTTGTTCAGACCGAATGGTCTGAATGACAATAAACGAATCTAATCTAATCTAATCTAATCTAATCTAATCTAATCTAATCTAATCTAATAATCTGTCCAATATAATGAATGCAAATGAAATTTTACATGAGACTGAATTACACTTACAGTATTTTTATTTTTGAAAACTGATTTTATAATGCATCTTGCAGAAGGGATATCTGATAAATGTTAATTTAAGACCAATGACAGTGATTTATTTTTGTTGTAAAACTTGTGCCATTTAATTCTGTTATTTCTTGCTGTGATAAAAATCTCAGCGGATATGATTGCTATTATTAGATTTTTCTTCTTTCAGTCTTATTTCATCTTTTAAGGAATTGCAGATGCTGGTTTATGAACAAACCTACAAAGTGCTAGAGTAACTCAACAGTTGAAGCAGCATCCATGAAGGACAAGGACAGTTGATGTTGTGGGTTGGGACCCTTCTTCAGACTGAAAAAAGATCCCGACCCAAAATGTTGCCTATCCATGCCCTCCAGTATGCTGCCTGTCAGCTGGGCTATTCCAGCACTCATGTCTATTTGTTTTTGTCATGTTCTATGCTGGTTGTGTTTCTGAGGACTTCAAAACAGAAGAGTAATAGTCTATCATGTGGATTAATACTTTTTATTTTCCATTTAGATGAATTAGAACTAACGTCCGTGGTGATGAAGTTCTGTGAAAGGTTGGTTATGGCGCAAATCAATTCCTACCTTAATAAGAACCTAGACCTACTACAATTTGCCTACCACACAACAGATTAATAATCATCAGCACAGGGGTGCCTCAAGCCTGCGTGTTCAGCCTCCTGCTACACACACGCTATGCCCATGACTGTACCCAGACACTGTTCCAACTCCATGTTCATACTTGCCAATGACACCACTGTTGTTGGATGAATTGCAGATGACAATGAGTGAGAGTATAGTATGGAGATTGATCGAATGACTAATTGGTGCCAGAACAACTACCTTGCTCTCAACGTCAGCAATCATGTATTGTCTTTCTGCTGACTGGTTAGCGTGCAACAGGAGCTTATCACTGTACACATGACAATAAACTAAACTGAAACTGAAACAGTAAAACCAAGGAACTGATTGGTGACTTTGGAAGAGGAAGAGTGAGAATCCACAAGCCTATCCTCTTCTGTTTTGAACTCCTCAGAAACACAACCAGCATAGAACAGGACAATGGTAGAGATGGTTCATTTCCATTCATTATATTGGAAAACATTGAATTCCTGGGCATGCATATGTCTGAAGATCTGTCCTAGACCCAGTACAAAGCCCATCAACACTATTACCTTAGAAAATTGAGGAGATGCAGTGTGACAACAAATACTGTCTTGAATCTCAGGTAGACAAAAATGCTGGAGAAATTCAGCGGGTGAGGCAGCATCTATGGAGCGAAGGAAATAGGCAACACTTCTTCAAACTGATGTGAGGGTGGAGGGGGTGGGAAGAAGAAAGGAAGAGGTGGAGCCAGTGGGCTGAGGGAGAGCTGGGAAGGGGAGAAGAAAATAGTGACTACCTGAAATTAGAGGTTAATCTCTGCAGTGTACAGTAGATAACATATTGACTGGTTGCACCACAGCCTGGTTTGGCATCTCGAATGCCCAGGGATGAAGAAAATAGCAAAAAATGGAAAAAACACTGCCTAATCCGTCACGGGTACTGACCTCCCCACCATCAAAGGGATCTACGAAAGTTACTGCCTCAAAAGGGCAGCCAGCACTTTTCCCTTTTTTAATAAAATGTCATCATCTGATGCTACTTGAATTGAGTAAAGAATGTTTGGAAAAGAGTGGTAATTTTACATTATACTAATTACATAAATAATTCATAGTTCACAAGATGGGATTCACATCTACAGTGTCTCTTAGGATGTATACTTTAGTAAAATGTTAATAAGGACAGAATATGATTAGCATCATTCACTCATTTGGACATACTAAATGAAAAATCTGAATAAGTTGATCAATAAGGCTGACACAGCAAAACAAATTATTTCAATTGAAAGGACAGTGAGACAAGAGCATGCATTCAACACTATGGATAGAGATGGAAAAACACATATTTTGTAAATACAATGATTTTTCTTAAATTTAATTTCTTCTGAGGGATCCTATACAGAGCTTTCCATAAAAAACGCTAAATTTAATAAATGTAATTTCGTGCATTTTCCACTATTTTAGAGTCTAAGAATATGCTCATCACATGTGCACCCAACAAGAAATATATGGTTACTCAATTTTGTTTAAAACTTTCCTATTAGCATGTTTCCCTGGTTTCCTTAAACACCCCATTCCAGGCTGCAGATGAGGATTTACAAATACATACAATTATTCATAAAGTTCTCAAAGCCACAGATACATTGTTATACAGCACAGAAACATGCCGTTCAGCCCAAATTGTCCATACCGGCCTAACCTAAGGCCGATTATTTGTGCATTTCCATATACTTCATATTAATAGATCTTTTTATTTAAAAAAATAAATAATTACTCTTTCATTGAGAAATGAAAGCATCTAAAAACACATTTTAAAGTGATACTCTGCACTTGAACCTGTTGCAGTTTTATATGAAATCACTGGCTTGTTTATTCCAATGCCTTGAGGCTCAAGGTATTGTGAAGGGAGGATTAGGACTTATTTGACTAAACTCACAGAAAGGACATATCTCCATTGAAATTCATGGTAATCGTAGTCAAAGTGAGTTGCAGATTGGATTTAGACTGAGGAAATGATCTGTGGGAAAGTCTGTGGTGATGGGGATAAGAAAAGTTTGTGGGAGTGAACAGTGGATGCAAGAGAGGGTTAGAAGAGAGGGCAGAGAATTCCAAAGAGAGAAAACTCATAATGGGATTTGGGTTAATAGTCATACCTGGAATGACAATCAATTTTTGCATTGGCCGAAGAGGTGGGGTCAACTGGATTTATGATCAAGTGGGACAGTCAAGAGATCAGGAGCAGAAATTTAGTTTGTAATGTAGGCAATCAGTATCTATGAAAATTTTAAAAAAATCATTCATAAAGATTAACATAAACTTCCTGCCAATTTACAGCGAATTGGACCACTGTGTTTGTGCCAGCTGAGTTATCCAGAATAATCAAACTCTCCTGCAATTGTTCTAATACCTTATGTCTTTGTGGCTTCAACTGCTTGTTCACGTACTTATTAATGTACTGAGAAACTTTCTTGCACAATTCCTTTAGCTAATGATCTTGACCTGAAATGTCATCTCCGTTTCTCTTCCCACAGATATGGCATGATCTGCTGAGCATTTCCAACATTTTCTATTTTATATCTGTAGCATCTGCAGCTTTTTAAAACATTTTTGTGTAATGAATTCCAAGACCCCAAAAACCCTCTAGTTGAAAGAAATCCTTAAAACACCTCAACATTTTTCTACCAATTACCCTAATACTGCGATCCATGATTATTACATTCCCATTCAAGTAAATTTGTCTTTCCTATACAGTACTACTATCCATCCCATCTAGTCCTCATTGATTTATGCAGTTCAATCATATCCTGTCTCTTTCTCCTCTGTTCCAATGAAAACAAACTCGGCATATTCAATCTTCCCTCCTTGTTAAAAATTTCTGTTACTGGCGACATAAATCTTCTCTATTTCCTTACTAATACAGTCAGATGTGGCAACCTGAACTGTACATCATGCTACAGCAAGGATCTTTGAACACAGTCCAAGGTTTACATTTCTCTCCACCAGACTGCTCAGTAAATTAAAGGACTTTGGAAACCATGACTAAGTAACAATTTAGATTCCAAACTGGCTCTGTGATAATTACAAAAGTTATTGTTCGATTATTTTATGATTCTGCAATATTTTTTATCCCTTACTTTTCATTTTGTTTTTAAATCAATTCAACTTAAATAAAGGAGATGTGTTTACAATTGCAATTGGGAGAAAAAAATATTTTGTGGAGGAAAGCAAGCTGAAAATTGCAAGAAGGTGCCATTAGGCAATTATCTGCGTAGAAAAGTGACAAATGGATGTTTAGCATTAGACAATAGACAATAGACAATGGACAATAGGTGCAGGAGTAGGCCATTCGGCCCTTCGAGCCAGCACCATCATTCAATGTGATCATGGCTGATCATCCCCAGCCAGCACCCCATTCCTGCCTTCTCCCCATATCCCCTGACTCTGCTATTTTAAGAGCCCTATCTAGCTCTCTCTTCAAAGTATCCAGAGAACCTGCCTCTACTGAGAGGCAGAGAATGCCACAGACTCACCACTCTCTGTGAGAAAAAGTGTTTCCTCGTCTCCGTTCTAAATGGCTTACTCCTAATTCTTAAACTGTGGCTCCTGGTTCTGGACTCCCGCAACATCGGGAACATGTTTCCTGCCTCTAGCGTGTCCAAACCCTTAATAATCTTATATGTTTCAATGAGATATCCTCTCATCCTTCTAAACTCCCGAGTGTACAAGCCCAGCTGCTCCATTCTCTCAGCATATGAAAGTCCCGCCATCCCGGGAATCCCGCCAAAGATCTGGCGCCGTGCCTAGGTGATCACTCTGCCGAAGCCAAACAAGCCTAGTGATGACCCCAAGGGATACCGACCCATCTCACTGCTGTGTGTTCCATACAAGCTACTGGAACGTCTCAATCCAGTGATCGACCCCTAGCTGTCTAAAGAACAGGCTGGCTTCCGAAGCGGTAGGTCAATGGCGGACCAGTTGACCCTCCTGTGCCAAGATAGAGGACTGCTCGCACCCATATCTCCACCAATCACTCTACTTTTGCAAGAATACAATGCTCAAAGTCCTCCAATCTTCAATTACCATACTCATAATCTAAGAAGTTTGGGAAATGAGCATAGCTCCTCTGTTATTTATTTCCCTCATTCTCTTAACAGGCTGATACATACCATCAGAAATATAATTTATCAACTCTCAGAAATGCTAATCTTCTTAATATAATTTCTCTCACTGGGTTTATCCTATGCAATCTCTCACACTTTACCTTAATACAATATCTACATCCATCCCTCTTTTATAAAGAAGCAATTATTAATTCAGAGCTGTACCAATGTCTTCTACTCAATAAAAGTCTTGACCCGAAATACCCTCTGTCAGATGCTGTCTGACCCGTAGTTCGTTCGGTACTTTGAGTTTTGCTCAAGATTTCCAGCAGCTGCAGTTTCTTGAATATCTCTTTTACTTCCAAATTAAGGTTTTGGTCACTAATAGTCTGCTTTTTTTCCTGGGTTATCTTGAATATGCAAAGATTTTGTTTGTTGGTTTTAGCTCTGCATTCAACACCATTATGCCAGAGCTACTACACTCCAAATTTCCAAGTTGAGTGTTCCTGCACCCCTCTGTCAGTGGATCATCAGCTTCCTGACAGACAAGAAGCAGCATGTGAGGCTGGGAAAGCACATACTGGACCCACAGGTCCTCCGCATAGGAGCACCGCAAGGTTGCGTACTCTCCCCTCTCCTCTTCGCTCTCTGCACCAATGGCTGCACCTCCACAGACTCCTCTGTCAAGCTTCTCAAGTTTGCAGATAACATAACCCTGATTGGACTGATCCAGGATGGGAAGGAATCTGCCTACAGACAGGAAGTGACACAGCTGGCGTCCTGGTGCCATCGCAACAACCTGGAGCTCAATACTCTTAAGACAGTGGAATTGATTGTAGACTTTAGGAGAGCTCCCCCTCCCCTCACCCCATTCACCATCAACAACACCACAGTCACATCTGTGGAGTCTTTTAAGTTCCTGGGAACCATCATCTCCAAGGACCTTAAATGGGGGACCACCATCAACTCCACAGTCAAAAAAGCACAACAGAGGATGTACTTCCTGCGACAGCTGAGGAAGCACAATCTGCCATAGGCATTGATGGTCCATTTCTATACGGCCATCATAGAGTCTGTCCTCACCTTCTCCATCATGGTCTGGTTTGGCTCAGCCACCGAGCACGACATCCTGAGGCTGCAGCGAATCGTCCGATCAGCTGAGAAGGTTATTGGCTGCAACCTTCCCTCCATTGACGAACTGCACACTGCAAGGGCCAGGAAGTGAGCGGGTAAGATCATCTCTGACCACTCTCACCCTGGCCACAGACTCTTTGAATCACATCTCTCTGAAAGACGACTCCAGACTGTTAAAGCTGCCACAGTCAGACATAAAAACTATGTTTTTTTCCATGAGTAGTAGCTTTCCTCAATAACCAAAAATCTGTAGCTTCCATTAGCTCTAGTATTTTATTTAATTCACATGTTTAATCAAAAATGTTTTATTATTAATTTTTATTGTTTTATGTGTCATTCCTAACTGTCAATGTATGCCATGTTGTCACTTGTGGGTGGAGCACCAAGGCACATTCCTTGTATGTGAATACTTGGCCAATAAACCTATTAGTTAATTAATTCATTCATTTATTTGTTCATTTGTCAATAAATGTCTCTGTTTTCTTGATTTTAGATCCTCAGTACATCGCCTCATAATTTTGTTTTGATCTTTTTATTTTGCTTCCCTAATTTATTTTTTGCTTTCATTTCTCTACTTCATATACTCTTCTTGGTTTCTTGTGCTATTACAATCTCATTATCTGACATAAACTCTCCTTTAATGTCTTATTCTAACCCATATGTTTTGTAGCATCATTGGCCTCAGGAACTGCAGATCCATTTACTCTCTTTGAAGGGAAATATTTGCTTTGAACTTTACCTATCCCTTCCTCAAATGCCTTTTACTCATCTAATTTGCTTTCAAGTAGCTGTTTCCAAAGGGTACGCTTTAGACTTTACTTTAGACTTTAGGGATATATTGCAGAATATAGGCCTTTCTGCCCACTGAGTCAGGACCGACATGCGATCACCCCATATACTAGCACTATCCTACACACTAGCAACAATTTAGAATTTTACCTAAGTCAATTAACCTACAAGCCTGTACATCTTTGGAATGTGGATGGAAACTGGAGGCACCTGGATTATGAAGTCACAGCGAGCACATACAAACTCCATGCAGACAGCACCTGTAGTCAAAATCAAAACCAGGTCTTTGTAAGGCAGCAATTCCAGCACTGTGACACTATGCTGTGAATTATTTCTTGCGTTACAAGCAAGGATCTTATCACTTGCTTTCCCACTTGCATGTTCCACGAACAGAGTGATGAAACAATTGCGACATTCCTGTTCCATCATCTGTCATGGATCCAATAGTGTTTATTCAGGTGAAGAACCAAGAGTCAACAGTGTTTAATTGTAATATGTACTGCCAATGGAAGAATGAAATTCGTTCTTGCAGCAGCATAACAGGCTTGTAAACATGTACACATAGATAATATGTGTAAAAAGAAAATCAATAAATTAATGACCACAATGCTTGTGCAAAACAAAACGAAAGTGCTTAGCGCATAGGAAGTTCATACTGTCGTTGATATTAGTATTGTGTAATGTTCAAGAACCTGATGTTGTTGGAAAGAAGCTCTTCTTCACCTGGTATTCACGGATGTCCACCTCCTATACCTTCACAAGTCAAGAGAGTCAAGAGTTTATTGTCATGTGTCCCAGATAGGACAATGAAATTCTTGCTTGCTGCAGCACAACAGAATATTGCAAGCATAAATACAGAACAGATCAGTGTGTCCATATACCATAGAATATATATATATATATATACACGCATAAATAAACAGATAAAGTGCAATAGGCTGTTATAGTTCAAAGTTTGTTTGAAGTTGTGTTTTATAGTCTGATGGCTGTGGGGAAGCAGCTCTTCCTGAACCTGGATGTTACAGATTTCAGGCTCCTGTACCTTCTACCTGATGGCAGCGGAGAGATGAGTGTCTGGCCAGGATGGTCTGGGTATTTGATGATGTTGGCAACCTTTTTGAGGCAGCGACTGCAATAGATCCCCTCGATGGTAGAGAGGTCAGCGCCAATGATGGACTGGGCAGTGTTTACAACTTTTTGCAGCCTTTTCCGCTCCTGGACGCTCAAGTTGCCGAACCAAGCCACGATGCAATCAGTCAGGAGAGAGTCCTCCTTGACAGACCAACTCTCTGTAATCTTCTCAGGAAGTAGAGGCGCTGATGTGCTTTCTTTATAATTGCATCAGTGTTCTGGGACCAGGAGAGGTCTTCGGAAATATGCACGACCAGGAATTTGAAGTTCTTGACCCTTTCCACCATCGATATAAACGGGACTGTGGGTCCCCATTCTACCCCTTCCAACATCCACAATCAGTTTCTTGGTTTTGCTGGTGGTGAGATGGTAGGAGTGAAATAAGAGTCTTGTAAGGGTGATGTGGATCTTTGATGTATAATCATATTACCAGCATCTCTACCTTCTCCATAAATGGAAATTGTTTTGGAGGTTAGATCACTGACGATCATATTTAAAGAGGTGGAACTGGCACAGAAAAGTAACGGAGACCTGAGCCAGATCAGTCATGATCACATTGAATGGTGGGGTAGACATGAAGGGCCAGGTGCTCATGCTCCTATTTCTCTGTATTCTCGTGTGATAGATTGCTTGCTGAGGGCCACATGCCTCTCTCCATCTCTCAGCCTCAGGCTGACAATGCGAGTACCATAATGATTTAAGATCGAAACACTCCAATAAACATTGATAGAAACATAGAAACATAGAAAAATAGAAATTAGGTGCAGGAGTAGATTCGGCCCTTTGAGCCTGCACCGCCATTCTATATGATCATGGCTGATCATACAACTCAGTATCCTGTACCTGCCTTCTCTCCATACCCCCTGATGCCTTTAGCCACAAGGGCCACATCTAACTCCCTCTTAAATATAGCCAATGAACTGGCCTCAACTACCTTTTGTGGCAGAGAATTCCAGAGATTCACCACTCTCTGTGTGAAAAATGTTTTTCTCATCTCGGTCCTAAAAGATTTCCCCCTTATCCTTAAACTGTGACCCCTTGTTCTGGACTTCCCCAACATCGGGAACAATCTTCCTGCATCTAGCCTGTCCAACCCCTTAAGAATTTTGAAAGTTTCTATAAGATCCCCCCTCAATCTTCTAAATTCTAGCGAGTACAAGCCGAGTCTATCCAATCTTTCTTCATATGAAAGTCCTGACATCCCAGGAATTAGTCTGGTGAACCTTCTCTGTACTCTCTCTATGGCAAGAATGTCTTATTTTCTCAGATCAGGAGACCAAAGCTGTACGCAATACTCCAGGTGTGGTCTCACCAAGACCCTGTACAACTGCATAGAGTGTAAATTTTGATAGTTTGAGTTTGAGTTTAGTTTGAGTTTGTTTATTGTCACGTGTACTGAAGTACAGTGAAAAGCTTTGGTCGCGTGATAAACAGTCAATGGAAAGACGATACGTGATTACAATCGAGCCATCCACAGTCTTCAGATACATGAGAAATGGAATAACATGAACAACGTTCAGTGCAAGACAAAGTGCAGTAAAGTCTGATCAAAGATAGCGCAAGGGTCTCCAATAAGGTTGATAGTAGCTCAGGACACTCTCATGTTGTTGGTATGATGGTTCAGTTGCCTGGGACTGAACATGTACGTATGCACACTTCTATACCTATTGCCTGATGGAAGATGGAAGGAGAGGGTATGTCCAGAGTGAGACTCATCATGCTGCTGACCTTGTCTAGACAGCGTGAGGTGTAAATGGAGTCAATGAAAGGGAGATTTGTATTAAAACATGTGATAGTGAGAGCCTTCACTGTTGTTGAAATGGAAATCGAGAGATAAAATCTGGAAAGACATAAAAACAGGATGACTATGTCCATTTAACACTGTGGCTTCATGCCACTTTTGTTAACATCTTCTATTATTAAGTTATATGTGGTGTAAGATCTAAGCTACCATTGTGTAGTAGGGTCATCCTGTCACATTGCTGGTGATGTATCGTTTGGTGAAGTTTAATAATCATTGCTTTTTGACGGTAACTTTTCTTAAGCTGCGGTTGTCAGTACTTGCTTTATTTTAGTCATACTCACAAGGACAGCAAATTATTCCAGACATATAGCTTAAAATTAAAAGTCCTGAAAATTCTGCAAGAAATCTATCAACTTTAGTTAGGGACACAGCAGGGCAGGGAATTCAGTAACAAGTTCTGTAATGTAATAAGCTTGTGTTGCTATTTTAATTCTTGAAAAAAATCTAAATTCCTGTATAATTGTATCAAATTTGACAGTTAATCCCGAAGGACTGCAAGTTTTTAATCACGTTCAGGAGCAGGGAAACTTATCAGGTAAAGACTCAATCTCAGTCATTTGTCATGTGACACCAGAAAGATATACAGCATGCACATTAAGACACAGCGTATTTAAAACAATTAATCATCAGTATGTCTTTAATGTTAATTAATTATTATAAAGCATACCACAGGATAGCTTCACTAAATAAACCTGTCTTTGATATTTGTAAACTTGATGGTAACAGAAAAAACAGTGATTACTATGGTCTGTTAATTAATTAGAGACATTATAAGTTACAGCAATATATCAGAGCATTGAATTTTTACCAATTAGATTTGCTTTTCCAAGATCAGAAAATGAATTCACAACACATGTCGGATGGATGCTTTCACTTTATTATGAACAGATTCTCCAAAATGTTAGTGAGGGATAGTTATGATCCAAACCTCATTGTACAGTTTTGCCATTGCAGAAGTGGTATATAAGCAGTCCATTTTACTTCGGAGTCACGTGAGTGACTACGTGAAGAACCCGTCCAGCACGCATGCGTGTCATGAGCGTTCACGGAGGTGCAAAAACGACGAAAGGGAGCACGGGCGCTCCCGCTACAAGCTTGAAAGAACGGACCGATAGGTAAGTACTTACCCACAGGTTCGAATTTACAACTTTGCTCCTCTTTGTGCTCCAGGGGAAACTGGAGAGAGCAAAGCAGCAAAGTTCGACTACTGGGAAGAAGCGTTCCGTCAGTGGAGGGGGGGAAGAGGCGGCACCTGGACCGCATACGCTGCGGTCCACAGTCGGGGTACTGAGCAGATGCCCAGTCCGCTAACAGCTGTCTGACCAACAGCAGCGGACTGGAGGGAAATTCAAAAACTGGCCGGTAATCCCTGCATACTCCCGACAAGGAGACTCGCCGCCCGAGAACCGCAGATGCCGCCCGAAAACGGCAGACAGCCTCTAGAGCAAAGTTGGCAACCAAACCTCGGGCTGGAGACAGACACGGAAGATGGAATCGGCACTTCAAACTATCGTCTGAGAGTAAGTGTCTGTTTTCCAAGCCTAGAGAAAGGTCATGGAGTAAAAACTCCAGTGAGACTTGCCTCGGGAGCTGGGGCAAGCTCGCCTAGGGAGCATAACACTCCCGCTCCAGTGCACTAACAGCACTGGCCATCTCCCTTATCGAGGGATCGATGGCGACTAGGGCTGGGCTGGTCAAGAAGAGGGGTCACTGGCTGAACAACATCGGGAGTATGCTTGAGGTACAGGATCAGGAAGATACCGCTACGTGGCTACACCACGAGCGAGATGGCCCTTTCAGTCTAAACTGACGGCCAGCTTACTACCTGTTTTTCCAAAAAACCTCTCCAAGACAGATAGTCATGAGGCGTTGGATCTTATCACGCCTCCCCAAGGAGCATTTACTCAAAGTGCCTACCATTATTGGGGGGTACATTGAGCAGGGCATTTAAAAACCCAAATATCTTAAATTGCATTTGATACCCCTGACGTCGGCTATCATTTTCGCATGCTCATTCCAGAGGGGCAGGGTAGTATGGCAAAACACCTGACCCTACTGTTCACCACAGTATGCTCCGCAACTTCTCGAAGGAAGTCATAAAACCTGCCCTCAACCTAAAAAATTCACAGGACTGTGAGAACGCCGCTCTCACAACCACAGATCCTGCTAACTGGCAAAGTTACCAAACCAAGCCTAAAAACTGGACGAAGTGTCCAAGATATTCGGCATCATGAGGGCAGGGCCTGGAATGAGCAAACCACACAAAACCAGACAGCAGTACCTCCACGCGTCCACCAGTAGGCGTCTACTTCATGGTACTGGTGAAAGCTCAGGGCCCGCATGCCAGCCCGTAAGCCTTTTCAGGCCAGGGTCCAGAGCGGGCCCCATGGAAAATGCGCCACCTCCCAACAACACCATCCCAACAGACAAGGAACCAGAAACCAAATAAATGAACTCCACTAAACAACAGTGAAGGCAGATGAATATGGTTCCTAACATCACATAAAAGGTGAAGGGTTTGTACTAACAGAGGGGGGGAAATCACACCTGGGTTGGAAGCATGAAGAACTATCACACTTGGTAGTTATATACCAAAAGTATTCGATAAAAATTGAATTAAGAAACTTGCCACCAGATCAGCATGCACCCCAAAGGGGTTTACCCTCCCACTAAAAAAGAAGGGACTAGCTAACTGGAGAAGATATACAAAAGGGTCATAAAGAAGTCTAATATGAACCTTTGGTACCAAAAAACCCAAAGATGGTGAATGTCGTGCCATCATTGACTTAACCACTTGAATATTTTCACCAGGTATACACACTTTATGGAAACTTGTAACTGCTAACCGTGGATTTCCTAGGATACTTTATGGTAGAGATCGACTTAAAAGATGCATAATATTCAGTACCCATTCATAAAAGATCTTCGGAGATACCACTATTTACCTGGATGGGGTAACTATGGCAGTATAAATTATTGACAATGGCTAAATATGAGCCAAAACTGTTTTCCAAGATATTCAAACCAGCCCTGACACTATTAAGGAACATATCGTCATGGCATGTCTCTATGATATTAACGACAGACAAAACCATGTAAATAGTTAAATCAGCAGCATTAGCTATTTAGCCTGGGCTCTGTCATACAATCCAGATAAATCTACGTTGACACCATCCACAACTATGGACTATCTGGTATTCAATTAACTCTACCCACTCATCTATAACATTGCCATAAGGAGAGTCAGCGTATGGCACAACCTGTAACAATTAATGGTAACATTCAACCAACCATTCAACAAAGTCGCAAGAGCAATTGGGAATTAGTAGCGGCATTACCAGCTACTTAACCTGAACCTTTCCATTAGAGCTAAGGTGCTAGTGTTTAAACAAAATAACCCTTACCCAGAACAGGTGGCAAATGGACTAATCTGGAGTCGTCATCACTACAGACACTGGGCATAAAACCTAGTTGGAAATATTCAGTACGTTCATATTGTTCAGTAGTGCACCATTTTGCATGTTCGTTTATAAATTAACAACATCACAGTGGTGGCATATACTAAACCACTTGGGCGGAATAAAATCGATATCATGTGACACTTTATTTAACAATTGGTAACCGTATGTCATCAAACATATTTGACCATCAGCAACTTACCTACCAGGTGAGCTAATTAAACCAAAGTATTTGCTGAAATTACAAAGCAACATGGAACACCAGATATCGATTTCCTTGTATTCCAATTGAATCACCACGTACCGATGTATATCGCATGAAACCAGACTTTGAGAGAGCGGCAATGGATATATTCCCGCTGAACTGGGGGGGGGGGGGGGGGGGGGGGGGGTACTACGGGGGTCGGGTTATGCAAAATACAGATGGATCTGGGTATTTTGATAGTACCCGACACCTGCTGGGCCTGGGTCATTGATTTTCCCAGACCAGCTTATCAACTCACCCAGTATCGATAAGCCACCCATGATGATAAATTAACACTGGGTTACAGATTTGAAAAGACCACTGCTGGGCCTGGGTTGCAGAATTGGGAAGACCACTGCTGGGCCTGGATTTGTCAGACAGCTCCATCGCATATCCACAAGGGAACATACTTGGCGAACATCAAGAAGTGGGAAGATACTGTTCAAATACAGGAACTACATATTCAACTACAACAAAACCTGTACTGGAGTTCCTGGCAGGTCTTCACCACAATGATGGACTCAGCTACAGCGCCATTAATACAGCCAATAGTGCTCTGTCAGCCTACTTAACTCAGGCACCAGGACAACAGGCCATAGGGTACCACCCACTGGTGATCAAATTCAGAAGAGGCATATTCAACTCTAATCCCCCAGACCTAGGTACACCCAAATCTGGGATGTCAGTGTGGTCCTGACTACCTTAGGGGATGGTTACCAGCCAGGTCCCTCACCCTGGAACAGCCTACCCTGAAGAGGGTCATGCTGATGGCCTTGTCTCAGCACAAAGAGTCCAGTTCCTCCATCTACTACGATTGGACAATATGGTTATAACACCAGACCGTGTCACATTTACCATTCAGGGGCTGGTCAAATAGAGCAGACCAGGAACATCAGGTCCAGTCATGGAATTCCGGGCATACCGACCTGAACCATGGTTATGTGTCATGACCCACTTACTGAATTATATCAACACAATAAGACATCCCCGAGGGAGAGAAAAAGCCTTATGGGTCAGCCACAAGAAACCTCATGGTCGGGTGATGAGCCAAACTATCTCAAGTGGCTCAAGCAGGTACTGGGAGTTGCTAGAGTAAATACTAACGTGTATAAATCTTACTCCACCAGGGCAGCATCCACATCGGTGACTAAGAGGATGGACGTGCCCATGGACCACATCCTGGCTACAGTGGGGTGGTCTAGGGAGTCTATGTTCCAAACTTTTATAACAAGCCGCCGGCAAAACCTGTATCGTTTGCAGAAAAAGTATTAGAATCTGCAAATATATAATTTAAGCCCGGGGGAGCATTTTGGTCTTGTTATTGTTAATAACACCAGATTCATGGTTGATTACGATAACATACTTCCTCCCTCGAATGAATTTGGCAGCGAGTGAAGTATGAACTGTTACACGGTTTGAAATCACAGCTTTAAAATCTTCACGTAGTCACTCATGTGACACCAAAGTAAAATAGTAAGATTAAACGAAAACTTACCAGTTCGAAGTTTGATCTGTATTTTATGAGGAGTTACGATGAGGGATTACGTGCCCTCCGCTCCCACCCTCAATTATAGAGCTCAACTGATATTTAAATTCTCCTTTTCTTTACTATGTTTAATTCAATTATTGTGTCTTCTGTGATTCCACACCGCTGCTTTGAAGTATGTGGCGCATGCGTGCTGGACGGGTTCTTCACCTAATCCCTCGTCGTAACTCCTCATAAAATACAGATCAAACTTCGAACTGGTAAGTTCTCGTTTAATCTTACTATTTTACATACATACAATATCCATTAATCAGACTGGAATATGGTTACTCTGGAAAGCTGGATGTTAAGGAGACACTTTTCTCGGGAATGTCAGAGGCTGAGGGGAGATGATAGAAGTATATAAAATTATGAGATGCATAGATAGGGTAGACAATCAGAACCTTTTACACAGGGTGGGAAAGCTTCTCACACTGGAGGCCAGAGATATAAAGTGAGATGGGAAAAGTTTATAGGAGATGTATGGGGCAAGTCATAGATAGATAGAGTCATATGACTCGAAAGGCCGAATGGCCAACTCCTGCACCTATTGTCTATTGTCTATTAATACAGTGTGGAAACAGGCCCTTCGGTCCAACTCGCCCACACCAGCCAACAATGTCCCAGCTATCCCAGTCCCACTTACCTGCACTTGGTCCATAACCTTCCACAACTGTCCTATCCATGTACCTGTCCAACTATTTCTTAAACGATGGTATAGTCCCAGCCTCAACTACCTCCTACTAACAAGTTTGCGGATGATACAGAGCTGGGTGGCAGTGTGAACTGTGAAGAGGATGTTAGGAGGTTGCAGGGTGACCTGGACAGGTTGAGTGAGTGGGGAGATGCATGGCAGATGCAGTATAATATAGATAAATGTGAGGTTATCCACTTTGGCGGCAAAAATAAGGGGGCAGATTATTATCTCAATGGGGTTAGGTTAGGTAAGGGGGAGGTACAGCAAGAGGTACTGAAAGTTGGCAGGTGCAGGTACAGCAGGCAGTGAAGAAAGCTAATGGAATGTTGGCCTTCATAACAAGAGGATTTCAGTATAGGAGTAAAGAGGTTCTTCTGCAGCTGTATAGGGCTCTGGTGAGACCACATCTGGAGTATTGTGTACAGTTTTGGTCTCCTAATTTAAGGAAAGACATCCTTGTGATTGAGGCAGTGCAGCGTAGGTTCACGAGATTGATCCCTGGGATGGCGGGACCGTCATATGAGAAAAAATTGAAAAGAGTATGCTTGTATTTACTGGAGTTTAGAAGGGTGAGGGAGTGTCTTATCGAAACATATCCATTTATAAATGGACTGGACAAGCTAGATGCAGGAAAAATGTTCCCAATGTGGGGCGAGCCCAGAACCAGGGGCCACAGTCTTAGAATAAAGATGAGGTCATTTAAGACTGAGGTGGGAAAAAACATTTTCACCCAGAGAGTTGTGAATTTATGTAATTCCCTGCCACAGAGGGCAGTGGAGACCAAATCACTGGATAGATTTAAGAGAGAGTTAGATAGAGCTCTAGGGGCTAGTGGAGTCAAGGAATATGGGGAGAAGGCAGGCACGGGTTATTGATAGGAGACGATCAGCCATGATCACAATGAATGGCGGTGCTGGCACGAAGGGCAGAATGGCCTCCTCCTGCACCTATTTTCTATGTTTCTATGTTGCTATGTTACCTCCTCTGGCAGATTGTTCCATACACCCGCCACCCTCTGTGTGAAAAAGTTACCTCTCAGATTCCTATTAAATCTTTTCCCCTTCATCTTGAACCTATGTCCTCTGGTCCTCGATTTGCCTACTCTGGGTAAAAGACCGATCAATTCCTCTCAAGATTTTTTACACCTCTATAATATCTCCCCTCATCCTCCTCTGCTCCATAGAATAGAGACCCAGCCTACTCAACCTCTCCGTATAACTCACACCATATAGTCTTGGCAACATCCACGTAAATCTTTTCTGAACCCTTTCAAGCTTGACAATATCTTTCTTATAATATGGTGCCCAGAACTGAACACAATATTCTAAATGCGGTCTCACCAATGTCTTATACAACTGCCACATGACCTCCCAACTTCTACGCTTGATACTCTGACCGATGAAGGCCAAAGTGCCAAAAGCCTTTTTGACCACCTTATCTACCTGCGACTCGACCTTCAAGGAACCATGTACTTGTACTCCTAGATTCCTCTGCTCCACAGCACTACCCAGTAGCCTACCATTTACTGTTTAGGTCCAGCCCTTGTTTGACGTCCCAAAATGCAATACCTCTCACTTCTCTGTATTAAATTCCATCAACCATTCCTCCGCCCACCTGGCCAATCGATCCAGATCCTGCTGCAATCGTTCACAACCATCTTCACTATCTGCAAAACCACAAACTTTTGTATCATCAGCAAACTTGCTAATCTTACCCTGTATGTTCTCATCCAAGATATTGATGTAGATGGCAAGCTGTAATGGGCCCAGCACCGAACCCTGTGGCACAACACTAGTCACAGGCCTCCATTCTGAGAAGCAACCTTCCACCATCACCCTCTGCTTCCTTCTATGGAGCTAATTTGCTATCCATTCAGCTATCTCTCCTTGGACCCCATGAGGTCTAAACTTCCAGAGCAGCCTACTATGCGGCACATTATCGAACGCCTTATTAAAGTCTATGTATGCAACATCTACAGCTCTGTTTGACAGTGATTTACAGAGAGTGGTTGGGGCTTGGAACTCATTGCCAGGGTGGTGCTGGAGGCAGACATGATAGTTGGATTGAAGAGGCTTTTGGATAGGCACATGGAAGTCATTGGAATAGAGGAATATTGATCATGTTCAGGCAGATGAGATCAGTTTAAGTTTGCATCATGTTTGGCACAAACATTGTGGACCAAAGGACATCATATCCTGCACCATGTGTAAGAAAGAACTGCAGATAGAAACATAGAAACATAGAAAATAGGTGCAGGAGTAGGCCATTCGGCCCTTCGAGCCTGCACCGCCATTCAATATGATCATGGCTGATCATCCAACTCAGATGCTGGTTTAAATTGGAGGTAGACACAAAATGCTGGAGTAACTCAGTGGGTGACGTAGCATCTCTGGAGAGAAGGAATGGGTGACATTTCGGGTCAGCCTGAAGAAGGGTCTCAACCCAAAACAGCGCCCATTCCTTCCTCACTCACTGCAAAGCTGCCTCACCCACAATGTACTAATGTGAAATAATGTGTTGGATTCTGCAGTTAAGTCTGTATACTTTAGAGATACAGCACAGAAATAAGCCCTTCGGCCAACCAAGTCCATGCCGAACAGTGATCACCCCGTACACTAACATTATCCTTCAGACTAAGGACAATTACAATTTTTACCGAAGCCAATGAACCTAGGAACCTGTACATCTTTGGAGTGTGAGAGGAAAGCGGAGCACCGGAGAAAACCCACGTTGACATAGGGAGAACATACAATATCTGTACAGCCAACCTCCCTGTTGTCAGGATCAAATCCGGGTCTCTGGCACTGCAAGGCAGCACCACTACCACTGCTCCAAAGTGCCGCCCCAGCAGTTGGTGCCAGAGGAAGGATGCTTACAGTTGCGAGTTGTGACAGCTGCACAGAAAACATTTGGAGGTCTGAAGAAGAGTCTTGACCCTAAACGTCACCCATTCCTTCTCTCCAGAGATGCTGCCTGTCTTGCTGAGTTACTCCAGCTTTTTGTGTCTATATCTGCAGGTTTTGAACATTGTTTTGCCATCAGACAGTTGATTCAAGAACTATGTGGACTGTTGGATTAGGGAATACAACGGACTGGTTCAATAAATCAGATATGAGCTGCTAATTCCAAGACATGGAGTATACAGTACAATGAGAATGACAAATTTGATTTAAATAATGCACCCAAAGTGAAATACAGACTGATAAAGGAAAATAGGTATAAAAGAAATTAAGGGGAAGTGAATAAAACCCAACATTAATTGGAAACTGCATAAGGGAGATTCCACATTTGTAAAATTACATTTAAGGGGTTAAGAAGGTTGCTTAAAAGTAATTAAGAGGTATCACAGTATTCAAGTTCACATATACCCCGGCGCACTATTCCTATTTTTTTCTGACGTTTAATT
The DNA here is from genome assembly GCF_028641065.1 of Leucoraja erinaceus. Taxonomy (NCBI): domain Eukaryota; kingdom Metazoa; phylum Chordata; class Chondrichthyes; order Rajiformes; family Rajidae; genus Leucoraja; species Leucoraja erinaceus. The sequence continues at coordinate 81,519,585 of NC_073379.1, forward strand.
GGCAATCACGTCATTATATGGATTTCAATGGCAAGTCAAACGCTGAATTACAGTCACAATGTAAGTTATGGGGGAACAGGGAGTATTACACAATAACATCCAGAATGTACTGCCAAGCATATACCCCTAAAATTACTGACTGAATTGTTCTATGATAGCATTCAATTAGGTTAATCGCACCACTATTCTTATCGCAAACTTGACACCAGAATTGTAATAACACTTTTAATTTTAGTTCAGTCCATTGAAGGAAAAACTTACTGTCATTAGAATGATGACAATGTGTCAGAGTATGGGAGGGAGATCGATCGATTGACCAAATGATGCCGGAACACCAACCTTGTTCACAACATCAGTAAAACCAAGGAACTGATTGTTGACTTTGGAAGAGAAAGGTAGAGGATCCATAATCCTACCCTCAATGATGGGATAGTAGAGGAGAGTCAACAACTTCAAATGCCTGAGCGTGCATATTTCTGAAGATCTCTCCTGAACTCAGCACATCGATGCATAACGCCTCTACTTCCTTAGAAGTTGAGGAGGTTGGGTATGTTAACGGATACTCTCCTGAACTTCTCCAGATGTACAGTAGACAGCATATTGACTGGTTTTATCATGGCCTGTCATTAGCGTATGTGTATTTATTTATATACATATATTTCATTGTTCCATTTTGGGACCATTCTTGACTCTTGACTTGTCTTAAATGAAGCAATGGTTTGATGAAAGAGAAATGTTTTGTGATGGGTTTATTTCTTAGTTGATCTGCTTCTTAATCCCCACCACTATTTCACACATAATGTGTCATTTAAAATAAATACATTTGTAATAATTGCTTGCAAGAAGTGTCTACTTTTCTGAGAATCTCCTTTTCGAGGATATACGGGCATCGGATAAGTCAATGGTAAATATTCAACAGAATGATACTAAAATTAAGAACATTAATGGAAGACGGTTATTTAACCAGACTGACGTTATTTTAGCTGTTTCAGTAATAGATCAGCAATAGTAAAAAAAAAATATTTTATTTTAACCCCTATCTGATTTAATGAGACGCCAGACTTGTTAAAATATATTTCCATGTCATTAATGTTTTTAAGCAATAATTAAGATATATCACAGTTTTTTTAAATTCGTATGCACCTGATTACACGAATCATAACATATTCTGTTCTGTTTAGTTGGCTAAGTTGATGGAATGTAATTGTTAATCTTTAAATAAAATTAAAGGTTATGACAGGATAGATCGAGAATATAAAATTTCCCAGGTGAGTGTACAGTACAATGAACAGAATATTAGTTTAGAGATACATAAATCAAGATAGAGATCAGGAAGGACTTCTTCAAACAAAAGGTAGTGGAAACTTTATTCTTGGAATATATATTAAGATGAGATCAATAGAAGCTTAAAATATATTTGTGGACACAAGGAACTGCGGATGCTGGTTTACAAAAAAAGACATGTTGTGCTTCAGCAACTCAGTGGGCCAGGCAGCATCTCTGGATAACATGGGTAGGTAAAGGTTCAGATCAGAACCCTTCCTCGGATTGATTGTAGGAAGGTGGTGAAGCTGGATGAGAGGTGGGGCTGGGACTAAGCCTGGAAAATGATAGGTGGATAGAGGTGAGGGGTGATTGGCAGATGGTTGGACAAAGACCAGAGAAGAAATTACAAAATGTATGACATAAGAAGATAAAGACAGTAGAAGTGCAAGATAGAATAATTAATATTGGTGTAAAAGGATGTGGGAAGGGGAAGGGGAAAGTGAGACATGGGTGTGCTTCCAGGTGGGACACAGGGAAGAGATGGGATTTAGGTAGAATTCGTAAAGGAAATGAAGCCAAGATGGAAAGCAAAACACGATTGATAGCAGAATGGTCTGTTCCACTTCTCCTGGTCCAAACATTTACCAGAAATTGTTTACACTTCACTTGTTTTCTTTTGGCTTTTTGTGTTTTAACTTGAATAAGAGTCAAAGTAGCACAGCGTCCTCTACAGGAAATCCAGGAACTGTGCAAACAGGACAAATGCATTGGTCAGTTGCACCTTTCATGCCCGGTCTTTTATGTGAATTATAAATATTGTCAGTTCAATGTACCCCATCTGCTCCCTGAAGTCAATGGAACTGAATTTCAGAGCCTATAACACAGGAACACATTGCACAGGAATTGATATCCTCCCCTGCACGCTAAGCACAAACATTGTGTTATTGGACCTGGGATTAGTCAATAGATTGGCTCACCAATAATCCAAAAAGTTGTTTAATGACTAATTTCAATACTGTTAGGGAAAATATGAAAATCAGTCAACTTGCTGAATTTTGTGCAGCAAAAGATAATCAATCCTTTTTATACCCTTCATCCAACCCAGAGCGCATCTGATTGGTATCTTTGCTTCTTGTACAGGAAGGAAGTTTGAAATTAAGAAACCCGAGGTGGATAAATCAGGTAATTTAAACAGCCTGTCCTAGTGGTTCTAACCACACTTGCAGGATTGAAATGGCCTTTTCTATTGAAGTATGATAACAAAAGTGCTGCTTTTAAGTGCATTTTCCAATTGCAGTAAATTTTAGTCAAGGTCTATCCAATTCATAACATTCAGAACCAGCATTGTTGCCTGGATTAGCAATTCGAGACAGTTACTTTACCTCACAAATCTCAGATTACCTCACCCACTACAGTGGTGAAGTACAGTAGACTCCAGTAGCAGTGGAAACCCAATACTTCACGATTGATACTTCACTGGCTCTCGCTCTGACATCTGCATGCCAATGCAATGGGGGATGGAGTCTCATTCAGAGTACTCAAGGACTCAAAAAGAATATTATGTTTAAGTGTGAGAAACGTGATTTAATACAAACCTGATGTACAACTTCTTCACCAGAGGGTGGTGGGAACATGGAATGAGGTGTTAGAGGAGGTAGTTGAGGCAGGTACTATAACAGCATTTAAAAATTCACGAACAGGTAAATGATTAGGAAATGTTTAGAGGGATATGGGCTAAGGGAACGCTTAGATGGGGCATCTTGGTCATCGTGGAAGGGTTGGACTGAAGAGCTTGTTTCCATGCTGTATGATTATGACTAATACGGTAACCCCTGGGATTTGGCCGAATGGCTTGCAGAGAGAAAGTACAACCTCATGCTAGACATACAGCTTATGCCTGGTATTGTCATCTAGGCCTCATTGATCTGGATCATCTCATCAAGATATGTGCTGGAGGCAGTAGAATAGGAAAACTGAAGTAGCTAGGTTTGCATATCTCAGGAATTGCAGATTTTTCCCCATGCTCTATTCCACTGCCCCACATCCTTTCCTTTTTTCATCAGAGTTTAAAACATCAGATGTGTTTCATTAGAAGTTTTGATTAGTGAAATGCAACAATTGGTCATCTATTAGCATTTAAAACTGGATATTCGTGACAATTATAAAATATGCAGAAATAACTAAGTTCATAAAGAACATTTTGGATAATTTTTTTGTAAGAACATGAGGGTGTCCCTGCATTTATTAGTCATCTCTTATTGTGCTAGGGGATATAATAGAGTTGCTTTTTTGCAGGATTACAGTCTATCTGATGAAGTGCAATCAAATAACTGCAACAAAGAAATGTTGATACAGTATATCTCCAGCTCAGGTCAGTATATGACTTTGAGGGGAACCTACAGCTGGTGATGACCCCTTGCATGTGTTGGTCTTGTCCTTCCGGCTAGAAGTAATAACAGTTTTGGGATGTGCTGTTGGAATGGCCTTGACAAGTAACTGTAGTGCCTTTTGTCGAAGACATCCATTGTGTACCATGGCTCCAACACAGGTGAAAAGGATGAGTGTGTAGGATGGTTGTTAAGCTGTCTGCTTTGTCTTTAATTATGTTGAGCATCTTGAAGCTAGTTGGAACTTACCAGGCAAAAGGAGATTATTTCACATACGCCTAATCTGGCCCTTATAGGTGGTGGGGAGTCCTTGAGGAACTCCAAACACAGACTTCTGTTTGAAATGTAGAGAGTGAAATAACTAACTGTTTATTGCTTCAACTAAAATGAAACAGTTTGATTTACATAAATTGCACAGATTATGAAACAACTAAACTATAAAATATAAAGTGATATCCATGGTATATAAATTCTGTTGGAGCAGAATGGAGGCGTGAGCATATAATGGAATCTAAAATTATAGAAAGAACTATGAACTGCACAGAGGTGTGTCATATTCAAGGTAGACATTTCCACAACTTCCAAAAAAATTGCTTTATTGAATTATCATGGATCCCATTCAACACATTAACCTACTATTCCCACTTGGATATAGACTACTCCATAATGTCTATCATTTATTTGTGTATAATGGTGAATTGCCAAGAGTGCGACTGATACAGGACTCTTAGCATAAAATTCCAACTGAACATTTAAGCACAAATTATTTTATTCTTGTAGATCATTATTATAGGTGAAAATACTGTAACTACATTTTCCAAGAAATTTGTGATAGCATTAAGCCCCCAAGTCTCAGTTCTCATCAGGATGTAAATATAATTTTCCAGCTGATCTCATTAAACTATGTGCAACAAAAAATTCCATTTTCAGCACATTTCAAAGCATATTTCATGCAAAACCAATTGCAGTTCATGGAGGAGAAATAGATACTATGTAATTATGAAAACCAGGTTACAGGTATGCTTAATATGTTTTGCCTTTAAACTCAACAAGAGATATGAAGATCACTTCTTGTGCAAAATGATATTTGAATTTCAATCAAAACTTTAAATTTTACTTGGAGACACAAGTCAAGTGCTGCAAACTTGAGAAAAAAGCCCAAAGTGGTTGAATAACTCAATGGATCACACTACATCTGTGGAGAGAATGGATAGGTGATGTTTCAAGTCAGGATCAGTCTGAAGAAGGGTCCCGACATAGAACATCACCTATCCATTCCTTCTACAGTTGGTGCCTGACTCAATTTATTCCAGCATTTTGTGTTTTGGTTTTGTGTCAAACATACAAGATTGTAATTAAGATTCATATTTTTGAAAAAAAAAGTTTCTAAATCAATTCAATGTCAGGAAATTAAGTATAGAAGTTAATGAGCATGTGATAACTTTGATGTGCTTTTGGAGTTCAACACAAGGCCCGATCTGGTTGCTTGATAAGACCATTTATGTTGGACAATCCCATCGCCAATTGTGGAACACAACGAGAAGTTGATACTGAGACTGAGCCCACATATGTCATCATTATTTATGAATTATGAATTTGGTAAAAGGGATACCATCCTTCACATTAAGATGGCGGGCAGGTCAGATTCAGATCAGATTCAATTTAATTGTCATTGAACAGTGTACAGTACAGAGTCACCGAGGTACGTTGTTGAGTAGAGTGACAGCCGCCGGAAAGAAGCTGTTCCTCGACCTGCTGGTTCGGCAACGGAGAGACCTGTAGCGCCTCCCGGATGGTAAGAGGGTAAACAGTCCATGGTTGGGGTGAGAGCAGTCCTTGGCAATGCTGAGCGCCCACCGCAGACAGCGCTTGCTTTGGACAGACTCAATGGAGGGGAGCGTGGAACCGGTGATGCGTTGGGCAATTTTCACCACCCTCTGCAATGCCTTCCGGTCGGAGACAGAGCAGTTGCCATACCATACTGTACCATACTACCATGGTGCAGCGGTAGAAGTTCACCAGGATCTGAGGAGACAGATGGACCTTCTTCAGTCTCCTCAGGAAGAAGAGACGCTGATGAGCCTTCTTGATCAGAGTAGAGGTATTGTGGGTCCAAGAGAGGTCATCGGAGATGTTGACTCCCAGGAACCTGAAGCTAGAAACACGTTCCACCTCCGTCCCGTTAATGTGGATGGGGGTATGCGTGCCGCCTCTGGACTTCCTGAAGTCTACAATGAGCTCCTTGGTCTTCTTGGAGTTAAGGGCCAGGTTGTTGTCAGCGCACCATGCTGCTAAGTGCTGGACCTCCTCCCTGTAGGCCAGCTCATCGTTGTTGCTGATGAGGCCAATCACCGTTGTATCATCTGCATACTTGATGATGGTGTTAGTACCATGTACAGGTGTGCAGTCATAGGTGAAGAGGGAGTAGAGGAGGGGGCTCAGCACACTGCCCTGAGGAACGCCGGTGTTCAGGGTGAGGGTTGAAGAGATGTGCTTGTCTAACCTCACAGACTGGGGTCTGTTGGTTAGAAAGTCCAGTATCCAGTTGCAGAGGGAGGGGTCGATGCCCAGGTTACCGAGTTTGGTGATCAGTTTTGATGGAATAATGGTGTTGAATGCTGAGCTGTAATCGATGAACAGCATTCTTACATAAGTGTCTCTGTTGTCGAGGTGGGAGAGGGCGGAGTGAAGTGCCGTTGAGATGGCATCCTCCGTACTCCTGTTCTTGCGGTAGGCAAACTGATAGGGATCCAGTGTGGGGGGTAGGCAGCTTTTGAGGTGTGCCAGGACCAGCCTCTCGAAGCACTTGGTGATGATGGGGGTAAGTGCAACTGGGCGGAAGTCATTGAGGCTTGCCGCAGTGGAGTGTTTTGGCACTGGCATGATGGAGGTGGCTTTAAGGCAAGTGGGGACAACTGCTTGGGCAAGTGACAGGTTGAAGATGTCAGTCCAGACGTCTGTCAGCTGCGCAGCACAGGCCCTGAGCACGCGCCCGGGGATGCCGTCAGGGCCAGCAGCCTTACGTGCATTAGTCCTACTCAGTGCCACGTACACGTCGTAGGGGGTGAGTGTGAGGGGTTGGTGATCGGCAGGTAGCACAGCCTTGATGGCTGTCTCTAGATTGTCCCTGTCGAAGCGGCCATAGAAGTGATTAAGCTCCTCAAGGAAGGAGGCGTCGCTGGATGTGGGGGTGATGTTGGAGGGTCTGTAGTCCGTGATGGCCTGGATGCCTTGCCACATGCGTCGGGGGTCGGAGTTGTTGTTGAAGTGCTCCTCAATCCTGAGCTTATGGCAGTGCTTGGCCTTCCTGATGCCCCTCTTCAGGTTAGCCCTGGATGAACTGTAGGCTCGAGCATCGCCTGATCTGAAAGCGGTGTCCCGTGCTTTCAGCAGTAGCCTGACCTCGCTGTTCATCCATGGCTTCTGATTCGGGTATATGGTCACCTGTTTGAGGGAGGTGACACTATTGATGGTGGAGTTTATAAAGTCCAGAACAGAGGATGTATAGGAATCAATGTCCGTGTGAGAGTCAAGGGTGGCCTGGGCTGCAAACGCCTTCCAGTCAGTGTTTCCAAAACACTGCTGAAGTGTGAAGTCCGCTTCCTCTGACCAGACTTTAACTGTCCTTACAGTTGGTTTAACCCGTCTGATGAGTGGGGAGTACTTAGGGAGCAGGAACAATGAGACGTGATCAGACTGACCAAGGTGGGGGAGGGGGATGGCTTTGTAAGCTTCAGCCATGTTGGTGTAGACTTTGTCCAGTGTCTTGTCTACTCTAGTGGGGAAGGATACATGTTGGTGGAATTTGGGGAGTACAGTCTTCAGGTTGGAGTGATTGAAGTCACCCGCAACAATGAAGGCTGCCTCGGGGTTGTGCGTCTGTTGTTTGCTAATGGCAGTATGCAGCTCTTTCATTGCAAGCTTGGCATTAGCATCAGGAGGGATATAGGCTGCAGTCACAACAGTGGAGGTGAACTCTCTGGGCAGATAGAACGGTCTGCATCTAACCAAGAGGAACTCAAGGTTAGCTGAGCAGTGACTCTCGATGATGGTGGAGTCCGTGCACCATGCTTTGTTTACATAAATGCACAGACCCCCCCCTCTGGTCTTACCAGAGTCTGATGTCCTGTCCGCTCGGAGTAAATGACGCCCCGATAGCTGGATGGCGCTGTCAGGAACGTCAGTGTTGAGCCAAGTTTCAGTGAAGATCAAGATGTTGCAGTCCTTGATCCGGTTGTGGGAGGTGATCCTTAGCCGGAGTTCATCCATTTTGTTTGCCAGTGAGCGCACGTTGGCGAGGAAAAGGCTAGGAATCGCTGCCCTGTGTGGGGCTAGCTCTAACCTGGCCTTTAACCCACCTCTGCGTCCCCGGCGGTGTTTTCGTACCCGTCGCCGTCTGTTGGTGCTTCTGGTGGGCCGAGCTGGCTTGGTGCGCGCTGGTGTTCTGCCGCTCCATTGCTCCGCGTCTGCGTTACTCCGCAGGCGGTCTTCAGCCCCGCGGCTCTGCTGATGGTCTCCAGCCCCGGGGCTTACCTGGCGTTCTCCAGCCCAGCGGGTCGGGTGGTGGTCTCCAGCTCCATGGGTCAGGTGGCGTTCTCCAGCTCCATGGGTCAGGTGGTGGTCTCCAGCTCCACGGGTCGGGTGGTGGTCTCCAGCTCCACGGGTCGGGTGGTGGTCTCCAGCTCCACGGGTCGGGTGGTGGTCTCCAGCTCCATGGGTCAGGTGGTGGTCTCCAGCTCCACGGGTCGGGTGGCGTTCTCCAGCTCCATGGGTCAGGTGGCGTTCTCCAGCTCCATGGGTCGGGTGGCGTTCTCCAGCTCCACGGGTCGGGTGGCGGTCAACAGCTCCGGGGTGTTCTCCAGCTCCACGGGTCGGGTGGCGGTAGTGGTGAGGAGTGGTGTCCATCTTGCTTGGCCTTAGCTTTGAACTTATCACTTTAAGGTGTCCCTTTCCCTTCCAAAACATGCAAATCACAAGATCTACTCCTGTCCTTATGCCAGGTCACGCAGTCCAGTGAATTTCCATGTCCCTCAATGTTTTCAACTCTTCTAAAAGTCCCTTCACATTATTACTTGCCTGGAATTCATTATCACATTATCCAATTAAATTTTGACTTTTTGCAATGATTTTGGAGGAAGATTACAGCACATCGATACAACTATATGTGTGTTTTGTGCAGCTAACCACAATCAAATGTTGACGCAATCGGCTGCTATTGCTGATTATTCCAGCATTTCTATTCATTATTCTTTTGACCTCTGCCAGTACTTCCCATGGCTATCTTATCCTGGCTTGCACTGCTAGCCATTCTTTCCCAAAGCCCCAAATCCATTTCTCCATCTATGCTTCTTAATATCTTTTTTTCTGGGTCCAACCTGTTTATTTTTTTATATACTGGGTTAGCAATCAGTCAAGGTTGCTGCTTCACTGTTTTAGAACGTAATCTTCCTTAGTGAAATACGCAGACAAGGTGAGTATTACACATAAAGCCTGTGTTTTGATTGATTTATTGATAGCCCGTTCACACTTTCACACCAGTTCAATGTTATCCCATGTTCCTATCCACTCCCTACACACTAGGGGGGAATTTACAGGGGCCAATTATGGGATGTGGGAAGAAACCAGGTAAGCTGGAGAAAACCCCATGCAGCCAATCACAGGGAGAACGTGAATACTCCACAAAGCCAGCACCTGCGGTAAGGTTTGTACCCATGTCTCTGGTTATGTGAGGAAGCAGCTCTACCAGCTGCACCACTGTGTGTTAAAGCAAACTTGTTGAACAGAATGACATATTAACAATTCATATTGTCGTATATTTGGGATGAAAAGTCATCAGAATGGACAGGCCTCATTTCCAGATATTTAAAATGACTTTGTGTGCCCCTTCTTCAAAAAAAAACTCACATCTAATTTGATGTTTTTTAAGCCAAGCTGCTTAAATTATTAAAACAAACACTGTGCAGCTGCATTTCCATAAACTTGTAACAGAAAGGAAAATATTCTTTCGCAGCAAGACAATGTAGGAGTAGTCAGTCCCATTAGCTGTCTTTGTTTCGGGCTTTGCTGAGACCACATCTGGAAGATTGTGCACTGGAGTACTGGTTATGAGCACCGTCCTGCTCAGCAGTTTCCTCCTATCATCCCAAATCCACAGAATCCTTCTATTCTCTAAAGCAAAGGGCATTGCATCAGTGCAGCTCATAAGACTGGGGTCACCCTTGTGATCCATCTGAGAGTTAACCAGAAATGGAGAGTAAATGGCAGTCAAGGATGTTTGTTGAAAGGACTATTTATTAAAAAAATAGATCCAGTCTTCTGATATTATCAACTCTGTTAAACAGGAAGTGCTTTCCACATAATAAATGCTAACATTATAAAAGTGACATTATTGCATATAGATATCTTCATTGTGTATTGATGTGAAATATAGACCATTCCAATAATCGGCTCTTGTTAAGATTCTCAACACTATAAAAGTGGGGGAAAAGATGTCAGGGTGATTTAAAAGATGTGAGATTTCTGAAAATGAAAATGTTTAATAATGGGTTTTTTAATCTGATTAAGATGATACCTGTAAAGTCTGTTTTCCATCATCTTCCTGCTCACAGTAAATTTTGATCTGCTTAGAATGCTGATGTTTATCTGATATTTCAATACAATTTAAAGATATTTAAAGAAGTAATGTTATTTCCCAAACAGCAGGTCACTGAGTGCATATCACTTTGGCAAAATCATTGCTCACAATCACCAGGGCAGCCAAAGGCTAACTGACATGTTGAGCCAGAGTGAATCCCCAAGCCTCACAAAACTGTAAGCCAAGCACACGAGAACGTCTCAACCCACATATACAGGAGAGATTAATAACTGCAAACCCGAGAAACCGCAAGCAAGAGAATGGTGTTGGCATTGATGTTCGTAGTGGTTTATTATTGCCTCGTATGGCAAAATACAATGAAAAGTTTTATTTGCATGCTGTCCAGTCAAATAATTCTGTCCATGAGTATGACGGGTTGTACAAAGAAAAAAATACCAGGGTGCAGAATATCCTGTTACAGTATTTACAGTTACAGAGTTGATGTGGACAAGCTTTTCCCTTTGAGAATAGGGAAGATTCAAACAAGAGGACATGACTTCAGAATTAAGGGACAGAAGTTTAGGAGTAATATGAGGGGGAACTTCTTTACGCAGAGAGTGGTAGCGGTGTGGAATGAGCTCCCAGTGGAAGTGGTGGAGACAGGTTCATTGGTATCATTTAAAAATAAATTGGATAGGCATATGGATGAGAAGGGAATGGAGGGTTATGGTATGAGTGCAGGCAGGTGGGACTAAGGGGAAAAAAATTTGTTCGGCACGGACTTGTAGGGCCGAGATGGCCTGTTTCCGTGCTGTAATTGTTATATGGTTATATGGTTATAGTATTATAGCGTTAGTTAGAGAAGAAAAAGTCAAAGTTCCTCAATGAGATAGATTAACAATTTGGGATTACACCCCAGTTTACCAGCAGGAACAAATGTTGTCCTCTCCCCAAGTGATGAATTGAAGAGATCTATAGTGGGTTCACCACTTTGCACCATCTACTCTGCCTTTAGGGACAATGTTGATGCAGAAAATAGTAAAACAAATTGTAAGCACTGGCATTCTGAAATGAAACAAATATGCTAAAATCTTTCAATAGGTTAGGCAGCATCTGTGGGAGAAAAACATTTCATTGAGTGGAATACTGCTAGAGTCCTTTGAGCTCTGGAATCTACAATCATAACATACCATTAGAAAAGGCATAATAGCAAATTAAATGTACCAAGTCTAAGGTTCCATTACAACACACAGCCATTTGGGTGGCTTCTCTGAGCTTTAATGTGAGCTAAGGTCCCTACAATCTAAAAGTCAGAAGTCAGAATAAATGTATTAGCCAAGTATGTATACATGCAAGGAATTTGACTTAGTGCTTTGCTCGCACATGGTAAAAACATGATTTACATGGTAATAACAAAATATATGCATGGTAAAAACATGATCTACATCAGCCAATTAAAAATAAAACATTATAATTTAAACATGTGAAGGAAAAGTACCAGAGTAAAAAGAGGCTACAGGTTTTTGGTTGTTGAGTAGAGCTACTGCTCATGTAAAAAAGCTGTTTTTATGTCTGGCTGTGGCGACTTGTTCTAATGGTCTTCTCAAGTCTGCTAATTGACCACTTCCGCCTTCCACAAAGCCCATGGGTCCCTCTGAGCTTGCAATCTAACTTTATTTTGTGATGTATTAGCTGATTAAGAAGTAAGAGGCTGAATTCAGCAGTTCTAGCCATTGATTAAAAATCGTCCCTTTACTTAGGCAGCGGACTGCGTAATGAGTCTTATTTTTTTGTAGCAAGTGTGTAAATGAACAAGTGGTACAATTTGGGCATAATCTTTGCATTAGGATCAACAGGCCCAGATAAAGTAAGGATCACATTACCTGTGCCTGTTTTGTGGTGCCTCTCCAATATTACTACAATTTGATAAGTAATAGTAATAGTAATAAAAGCAATCAGCTGTTTTTTTCAAATCTTTACGGCATTATTGTGAAAAAGTTTCATACAAACCATCATGCAAATCAACCTCCCTTCCATTGCCTCCATCTTCACTTCACGCTGTCTCGGCAAGGCCACCAGCATAATCAAGGACCATTCTCACCCCGGTCATTCCCTCTTCTCCTTTCTCCCATCAGGCAAGTACATAAGTTTAAAAAAAGCACACCTCCAGATTCAGGGTTAGTTTCTTCCCAGCTGTTATTAGGCAACTGAATGATCCTCTCAACAGCCAAAGTGGGTTCCTGACCTCTCATCTACCTCATTGGAGACCTGTGAATTATCTTTAATCTTACTTTATCAGACTTCATCTTGCATTAAATACCTTTGATCCTTTACCTGTGCACTGTGAACAGCAATATTGTAATCATGTATAGTCTTTTCTTTGATTGGTAGCAGGCAAACAAAAGCTTTTCACTGTACCTCAGGTCATGTGACAATACCTAACGAAGCTAAACTAAACTCATGGCAATGTGATGAAATTGTCAAAGTTCCTCTTACAGTATTACAAGGGAAAACTTAAAGAGGTAACTTACTTCCTTCTTTATGTTTTTTCCTGAGAATAATTCTTTCAGCTGGAATGAAATTCACCTGATGTCTTTCTTCTTGCATGTAACCATATAACAATTACAGCACGGAAACAGGCCATCTCGGCCCTACAAGTCCGTGCCGAACAACTTTTTTCCCTTAGTCCCACCTGCCTGCACTCATACCATAACCCTCCATTTCCTTCTCATCCATATGCCTATCCAATTTATTTTTAAATGATACCAACGAACCTGCCTCCACCACTTCCACTGGAAGCTCATTCCACACTGCTACCACTCTCTGAGTAAACATAGAAACATAGAAACATAGAAATTAGGTGCAGGAGTAGGCCATTCGGCCCTTCGAGCCTGCACCGCCATTCAATATGATCATGGCTGATCATCCAACTCAGTATCCCGTACCTGCCTTCTCTCCATACCCTCTGACCCCCTTGGCCACAAGGGCCACATCTAACTCCCTCTTAAATATAGCCAATGAACTGGCCTCAACTACCCTCTGTGGCAGAGAGTTCCAGAGATTCACCACTCTCTGTGTGAAAAATGTTCTCCTCATCTCGGTTCTAAAGGATTTCCCCCTTATCCTTAAGCTGTGACCCCTTGTCCTGGACTTCCCCAACATCGGGAACAATCTTCCTGCGTCTAGCCTGTCCAACCCCTTAAGAATTTTGTAAGTTTCTATAAGATCCCCTCTCAATCTCCTAAATTCTGGAGAGTAGAAGTTCTAGAGAAAGTTTCTAGAGAAAGAAGTTCCTCCTCATGTTACCCCTAAACTTCTGCCCCTTAATTCTGAAGTCATGTTCTCTTGTTTGAATCTTGCCTATTCTCAAAGGGAAAAGCTGAACCACATCAACTCTGTCTATCCCTCTCATCATTTTAAAGACCTCTATCAAGTCCCCCCTTAACCTTCTGCGCTCCAGAGAACAAAGACCTAACTTATAACCATATAACCATATAACAATTACAGCACGGAAACAGGCCATCTCGGCCCTACAAGTCTGTGCCGAACAACTTTTTTCCCTTAGTCCCACCTGCCTGCACTCATACCATAACCCTCCATTCTCTTCTCATCCATATGCCTATCCAATTTATTTTTAAATGATACCAACGAACCTGCCGTCACCACTTCCACTGCAAGCTCATTCCACACCGCTACCACTCTCTGAGTAAAGAAGTTCCCCCTCATGTTATCCCTAAACTTCTGTCCCTTAATTCTGAAGTCATGTCCTCTTGTTTGAATCTTCCCTATTCTCAAAGGGAAAAGCTGATCCACATCAACTCTGTCTATCACTCTCATCATTTTAAAGACCTCTATCGTCCCCCCCTTAACCTTCTGTGCTCCAGAGAATAAAGACCTAACTTATTCAACGTTTCTCTGTAACTTGGTTGTTGAAACCCAGGCAACATTCTAGTAAATCTCCTCTGTACTCTCTCTATTTTGTTGACATCCTTCCTATAATTGGGCGACCAAAATTGTACACCATACTCCAGATTTGGTCTCACCAATGCCTTGTACAATTTTAACATTACATCCCAGCTTCTATACTCAATGCTCTGATTTATAAAGGCTAGCATACCAAAAGCTTTCTTTACCACCCTATCTATATGAGATTCCACCTTCAACGAACTATGCACGGTTATTCCCAGATCCCTCTGTTCAACTGTATTCTTCAATTCCCTACCATTTACCATGTACGTCCTATTTTGATTTGTCCTGCAAAGGTGTAGCACCTCACATGTATCAGCATTAAACTCCATCTGCCATCTTTCAGCCCATTTTTCCAAATGGCCTAAATCACTCTGTAGACTTTGGAAATCCTCTTCATTATCCACAACACCCCCTATCTTGGTATCACCTGCATACTTACTAATCCAATTTACCACACCTTCATCCAGATCGGTGATGTACATGACAAACAACAAAGGACCCAACACAGATCCCTGAGGCACCCCACTAGTCACCTGCCTCCAACCCGATAAACAACCATCAACCATTACCCTCTGGCTTCTCCCATTCAGCCACTGTTGAATCCATCTTGCTACTCCTGCATTTATACCCAACAGTTGAACCTTCTTAACCAACCTTCCATGAGGAACCTTGTCAAAGGCCTTACTAAAGTCCATATAGACAACATCCACTGCTTTACCCTCAGGTGCCGAGTCACCGTTGCCGTCGCGGAGCTGGCCGGGTCCGGAGCGGTGGAGGAGCGCTGCTGCTGCTGGTGCTGTTGCTGCTGCTGCTGCTGGTGCTGTTGCTGCTGCTGCTGCTGCTGCTGCCGGAGAGTCGGAGGCTGCTGCTGCAGGTCTGTGGACGACGGCGCCGAGCCCGCGGCTCCCTGGGGGGAGACCGCTTTTCGGGGCTTCTGCGGCGGCGACTTCTCCCGCCCGAGTTGCGGGGTCGAAGAGCTCCTGGAGCGGGGCCTAGCACCGCTGCCCCGCGCGGCTGGAATGGCCGCGGACTTTGCGAGCGCACACCGGGGGCTCCAACACCAAGACCCGGTGTGCGACCTCGCACCACCCGGCGTGGCTTTAATGGCCGCGGGACAATCGCCATCGCCAGCCGGGGGCTATGACTTTGACTCTGACATCGGGGGGGGGGGGAGAGTGCAGTGAAGAGATAAGTTTATTTGGCCTTCCATCACAGCAATGTGATGGATGTTTATGTTAAATGTAATTATGTTGTGTCTGGGGTCTATTTGTGTGTATTGTATGGCTGCAGAAACGGCATTTCGTTTGGACCTCCAGGGGTCCAAATGACAATAAATTGACTCTTGAATTGACTCTTGACTCTTGACTTTTGACTCTTGTCAATTTCCCTAGTAACCTCTTCAAAAAATTCAAGAAGATTAGTCAAACATGACCTTCCAGGCACAAATCCATGCTGACTGATCCTAATCAGACCCTGTTTATCCAGATGCTTATGTATATTATCTCTAAGTATCTTTTCCATTAATTTGCCCACCACTGACGTCAAACATAACAGGTAATTAATTGCTAGGTTTACTGTTAGAACCCTTTTTAAACAATGGAATAACATGCGCAGTACGCCAATCTTCGGGGCCTATTCCCGTTTCTAATGACATTTGAAATATTTCTGTCATAGCCCCGGCTATTTCTACACTAACTTCCCTCAATGTCCTAGGGAATATCCTGTCAGGACCTGGAGACTTATCCACTTTTATATTTTTCAAAAGTGTCAGTACTTCTTTTACTTTGAACCTCATAGTATCCATAGCTACTCTACTAGTTTCCCTTACCTCACATAATTCAATATCCTTCTCCTTGGTGAATACCGAAGATAATAAATCGTTCAATATCTCCCCCATCTCTTTTGGCTCTACAGATAGCTGTCCACTCTGTCTCTCCAATGGACCAATTTTATCCCTCGTTATCCTTTTGCTATTAATATAGCTGTAGAAACCCTTTGGATTTACTTTCACCTTACCTGCCAAAGCAACCTCATATCTTCTTTTAGCTTTTCTAATTTCTTTCTTAAGATTATTTTTACATTCCTTATACTCCTCAAGCACCTCATTTACTTCATGCTGCGTATAATTATTGTAGATCTCCCTCTTTTTCCGAACAAGATGTCCAATTTCCCGTGAAAACCAGGGCTCTTTCCAATGTTTACTGTTTCCTTTGAACCGAACAGGAACATAAAGATTCTGTACTCTTAAAATTTCCCCTTTAAATGTCCTCCATTTCTCTTCTACATCCTTCCCATAAAACAAAATGTCCCAGTTCACTCCTTTTAAATCATTTCGCATCTCATCAAAGTTAGCCTTTCTCCAATCAAAAATCTCAACCAATGCATACCTGATTCATCTTTATGTTGCAGCCCTACATTACACACTCACATCCTTTTCTTAGCAACAGCAGACAATGCAAGTCAAACTAGTAATGAAGCAACTTAAAATTTGTTTTGATGCCTCACTCTTTGGAAAATGAGAAATATAAATCATTTTCATGAAATGTAAGTGATTATTGTGCGATTCCCATCAATTGATCGATTGAGGAAAAATTGATCAGATTGGAAAAGTGGGCAATAACACATTAAAGGGGGTAATAAAACATTTTACTTGCTAGATGTCTAAGTACAAATTAATAAATGAAACAGCTTTTTTTTAATTTGCCAAAACTACGGAGAAATGATTAATTCACAACATGTTTACGATGGAACACTGTTTCTTTCAATAGTTTTTTAGATTCAGGAATCATATGACTTTTAACATAAGTACAACATTTGATCTTAGGTCTGTCATGTGCAAGGCACTTATAACTTACCATATATGCGTGGAAAAATGATTAGAAAATGACACCATTGCAAGACTTTTTGTGTTTATGTCTGCAGACTGTTTTGACTATTTCTTCTAAATGTGCAACTATATTATTGAATAATCACTGAATTAATTTTGTATTTATTCCAATGACATTATGGTTATGGAATGTATTTTTTAAATAATTGTGTTATCCAGGCCACATTATTCAGCTTCAAAATGAAAGGCTTGAATCTGTTATAACATCACATTTGACTCTTTATTTACACCAAGATTTCATTTACTGAAATCAAGAATCACCCCATTACAAGAGGATTGATGAGACGATGAAGAGGGTGCAGAAGGGGTTTGCCAGGATGCCTGCTGGATTAGAGATCATTAGCTGTAAGGAAAGGTTGAACAAATCTCCATGGTTTTCTCTGGAGCATTGGAGTTTGAAGAGAGACCTGATAGATAGTTTCACAATTAAGAGATAAGCAAATGAATATGCAAGGAATTAAGGTAAATGGACCAAAAGGAGGCAGAAGGAATTAGTTTAAGTTGGCATCATGTTCGGTACAGAATCATGGTCTGAAAGGCTTTTTCTGTGCTGCACTGCTCAATGTTCTCTTGGATGAGATTGTAGATGCTGTGATCAATATATTCGTGGATGTAACTGAAATTAGTGGTGAAGAACATTTTCTACAGTTACAATAGAATATAGATCAACTGGAAAAGTTGTCAAGGGAATGGCAGATAGAATTTAACTCAGACAAATGGCCTTCAACAGCTGAAGTCTTGAATACAGAAGTTGGGTTAGTAGTAGGTTAGGTTGCAGTTAGAGCATTCTGTGCAGTTCTGGTCACCACAATACAGGAACAATTGATGAAGCTAAAGAGGAATAACAAATGTTTCACAAGGATGATTGGGGATAGGTATCATGGCCCATCTGGGGAAGGGTCCTGACCTGAAACATTGCCCATCCATGTCCTCCAGCTTGAGAGGTGATGTGATTATATAAAATGTTGAGGAGCAAAGGTAGGGTAGATAGCTAGAATTTGTTCCCTGGTAGGTGTGTCTAAAACTGGAGAGTATAGGTTAATGGTGAGAGGACAATGTTTAAATGGGATCTGAGGGATAAATCTGCAGGAAGATGCTGGCTTACACCGAAGATGGAAACAAAGTGCTGAATTAACTCCGCAGGTCAGGCAGCATCTCTGGAGAAAAAGGATGGGTGATGTTTCAGGTCAGAACCCTTCTTCAGATAGCTGAAGGGTTTCGACTTGAATCATCACACATCCTTTTTCTATAGCAATGCTGCCTGAACCAATGATTATCTACCTTCGATGATTTACACCAGCACTTTGACTCTGAGAGGTAAATGTTTTACACAAAGATTAGTTTGCATCTGGAATGAGTTGCTAGAGCAAGGACAATAACAATATTTAAGAGTCCATCTGAACAGGCACTTGAATGATCAAGGTGCAGAGGTGGATCTGAAGGGCCTGTCCCACTTAAGTGATTTTTTTCAGCGACAGTCGGAAAATAGGCTGTTGCCACATGGTCGCGGGTTGTTACGGGGTGATGTGGGGTGACACCTGCATTGTCGTGAGTTTTCTCCTCAAGTGTCGCATCTTTTTTCTTGTCGCCGCTGGATTTTGAACTGTTCAAAACCTTTTGGCGACAGTGGGCCTGACATTGCCTGTCAATACAAAACAATACAATACAATACCATTTATTTGTCATTTGAACCTCACATGAGGTTCAAGCGAAATTTGGTTTCTGCAGCCATACAAGAAAAGAACCAAGACACACACCAACACAATTTACACAAACATCCATCACAGTGAATCTCCTCCTCACTGTAATGGAAGGCGAAGTCTTGTCTCTCCCCTGCTCTCCATTCTTCTCCCGATGTCAAAGTCAAAGTCAAAGTCAAAGCCCCCGGCGGGCACTAGCAAGTTTGTGGCCGTTTAAAGCCGCGCCGGGCGATGTATGGCCCTGCTCCAGGTATTGATGTTGGAGCCCCCGGTGGGCACTAGCAAGTCCGCGGCAATTTAAAGCCGCGCCGGGCGATGTAAGGCCCTGCTCCAGGTCACTCTCAACCCTGCAATTCGAGCGGGAGAAGTCGCCGTTGCCGGTGCTCCGCAAAGCGGTCTCCCACCGGGGACCCGCGAGCTCCCGGTGTCACCATCCACCAGAGACGGGTCGCAGCCGCGCGCCACCGCAGCCCTCCATGCTCCGAACTCCTCACGCTCCGAAGCTGGCCAGCTCCATGATGGTAGGTCCGCAGCTCCACAGGCTCCGTGACTTGAGCCCCCAGGTCGTTCCGGTTGGAGGCCGCTCCACGGTGCTAGGCCCCAACAACAACGGAGACCCGACAGAGAAAAAGGTCGGGTCTCCGTGCAGGGAAGCGATTTAAAAGTTTCCCCCACCCCCCACACATACACATTTAAAAGCCGTCTACAAACTATACCCTCAACGGGACAAAAAAATAAAAAAAACACAGACAGACTACAGAGGCCGCTGCGACGTCGGTCACGCCGCCCACCCTGTCTTCTCCTGTCGTAGGTGCAATCATAGGATGTCATAGGTTGTCGCCAGGATGACGGCAGGTGATGTTGCTTGTCTCCGGGTGCTGACTTCGATGAATTCCATTGTGTCTCTGGTTTACGTAGCTTGTCGTAGCTTGACATTGTCGTAAGGTGGGTCCAGAGAAGCCGGCGTTTCGGCGTCCCACTACGACTGTGACTGTCGACAGCCGTCGCCTAAAAATCGCCTAACTGGGGTAGACTCTAGAAACAGCAGATGCTGGAAGCCTGAACAAACAATATTCTTATTGTTACAATGAGTATCTGCAGGACTCAGGATCTGAAACCATAGGTGAACCACCTTGATGGTTCACCTACTTGATGGTTGTTTTTTTTTACGTTGTATGATTATAACTTTTAAATGTTGAATCTGAAACATCTTATTTTAAAAGATGTTATGAAGTGTTCCAAAACCCCAAATTGCAATTGTTAATAAAATGATCACTTTACTGTAACAGCATAGAGCATTCTACAATCAAAAGCACTTTAAGAGCCTCCAAGCCAATGTAGCAAACTGCTTCTCATTCACGATAGACACATGAGGTAAAAAGCTCAGGGCCAAACCAGCAGAAAGTGCTGGGTTTTCATTTAAACATTTTTTGCATGGAATCTGTGCTTTAATGAGGTTGAGACACAAGGGGTTAGATTTTCATCTTCAATGTTTGTGATGCAGGGCTGTGCTTGTTGGGAGAGTATATTGGGAACTCACCCTCATAACCCAAGAACTTTTTATCCATTAATGTCGATAGATTGAAAATCATGAGGGGGCATGCACTCAATTTCCTGATATTCACTCTCAGTAGAAGAAGCTCTGTGCTGGGAGTGATACATTTTACCTTGAAATGGGTGCATGCAATCCGGCTCATAAAACCCAACATTCTGCAGAAATGAAGCTCAATAGGTTACACTTCCAATTCCGCCGTTCCCCCGGGTAAGTGGCGTAGCTACTATTCCGTACACAACACCAACACAATCACACTCATAATAGACTTTATAGCCCAACTAGAGGGAAAATACTTTCATCCCTTCTGTTTGAGCTGATTTTGATTCCAGGTCCCAGAGATGAAAGGATAATGTGCAAATTAGCTGAACCAATTATCTGTTTGTTAATGGATATTTCAGATACAGCTACCCTTGTTATACCCTTTAGAATTCTCTGTTGTGAGGCTGGCAGTCCCTGGATTGAATTTATTTTCAAATTTTACATTCTATTACAGGGTATTCTCAACCCCATACTTATAGCGTTCTCAGTTATAACAGCCCTTGTTATAAGCTATTATTTCATGGTAAATATTATGCTAAGTTAAAAGGTATTCATCAAAGCAACACTTCACTGGAACATGCAAAAAGCTTTACTATCAAATACTGCTATTCTGAATATCAAGTGTGCTTAGAATTAAACATTTTAATGTGACGATGTCATTTGCAGGTTTTGTTAGGCATAAAAGTCAAAATATAAAGCGCAACGGAAATATAACTCCCACAATCCATTCACTTAATTAGTTAATCATGCTTATGTTAGATATTTGACAGTATAATGATTTGCCTGCACCACTCTTTGAGCTGTATAAAAAATCAATGGCATTACATATAATCTTGGCCCAAAGTTAAAGATAAAAAGCCATATTATTTTGTCATCAATGATAATTTAGACAATTTTTTTTTTTCGCCCTGCCAAGAATTATGAATATATATTTTGCCACATCTGCAAGGGAGCATTATAAATATGTATACCAAATATAATGGTGCATTGATATTGTATCATATTGAAAGTTGCATTGGTTTGAAATATTCAAAATGGCAGTAATGTGCAAAAGCAGGCAAGCTTTTAGGTTAGCGGTGATCACTTGACAGGATTCAAGAAAATGATTGCATGCAAACCTTTCCATTAACTCAAAAGAATTGTTTGTGCAATGACAGAATATAAGAAACAGTTTAAGATGGCTTTTTATTTATACTCACCATAGTAGGAATGGATTCAACAGTGGCTGAATGGGAGAAGCCAGAGAGTAATGGTGGATGGTTGTTTGTCGGGTTGGAGGCCAGTGACTAGTGGGGTGCCTCAGGGATCGGTGTTGGGTCCTTTGTTGTTTGTCATGTACATCAATGATCTGGATGAAGGTGTGGTAAATTGGTATAGTAAGTATGCAGATGGTACCAAGATAGGGGGTGTTGTGGATAATGAAGAGGATTTCCAAAGTCTACAGAGTGATTTAGGCCATTTGGAAGAATGTGCTGAAAGATGGCAGATGGAGTTTAATGCTGATAAATGTGAGGTGCTACACCTTGGCAGGACAAATCAAAATAGGACGTACATGGTAAATGGTAGGGAATTGAAGAATACAGTTGAACAGAGGGATCTGGGAATAACCGTGCATAGTTCCTTGAAGGTGGAATCTCATATAGATAGGGTGGTAAAGAAAGCTTTTGGTATCCATCCTTCAGAGGAGATTTACTAGAATGTTGCCTGGGTTTCAACAACTAAGTTACAGAGAAAGGTTGAAAAAGTTAGGTCTTTATTCTCTGGAGCGCAGAAAGTTAAGGGGGGACTTGATAGAGGTCTTTAAAATGATGAGAAGGATAGACAGAGTTGATGTGGATCAGCTTTTCCCTTTGAGAATAGGGAAGATTCAAACAAGAGGACATGACTTCAGAATTAAGGGACAGAAGTTTAGGGGTAACATGAGGGGGAACTTCTTTACTCAGAGAGTGGTAGCGGTGTGGAATGAGCTTCCAGTGGAAGTGGTGGAGGCAGGTTTGTTGGTATCATTTAAAAATACATTGGATAGGCATATGGATGAGAAGGGAATGGAGGGTTATGGTATGAGTGCAGGCAGGTGGGATTAAGGGAAAAAGGTTGTTCGGCACGGACTTGTAAGGCCGAGATGGCCTGTTTCCGTGCTGTAATTGTTATATGGTTATATGGTTATAGGAGTGGAAAAGTTATTTGCAGACACCTTAGTTATCCTAATTATTCAGAAGCAGTTGGATGCTCCATTTCCCAAGCAGTAGAACTGGCCCATTAGTCAGATCAAAGAGCAAGGATGTGTCATACCTTTAAGAATTATAATGTTCAGTCTAACAGTTATATTCATTAAAATAATAGGTTGTAGTACCAGAGGAAGGACTATTTCTCATTCTGCAATCAATGACTCTATGCCAAGGTTAGCAACGGGATACACATTCACACCTGCATTCACATATAAATGCACACCCAAGATTTCCATTTTACTTATAGTTCATCTTTCAATGTTAATTTATTTTTAGCTTTATATATTTGCTTCATGTTGAATTGCTAACACTAGGGACAATATAATAAAAAGACAATAGGACTAAACAAGAAACTGATGCACTGAAATAATGTGACCTAATCATTCCCTTACATATTTCAGTAAAGATATTGAGTTGAACAGATGATAGTTCCAGTGAAAAATTAACATATCGAAGTCACGTGAGTGACTACGTGAAGAGCCCGCCAGCCCGAATGTGCGTCAATACGTCCACGCACAGTGCGAGGTTTGGTTGGGGTCCCCACTGGTAAGGTTTCAAGCCAAACAGGTGGATACAAATGTAAACTAATACCAACATTGGCCTAGGTTTGTCGCGATGGAAAAACCTAGAGCGAAAGGGAAACGGGCTGCTGAGAAAGCAGCGGCAGAGGACCGCGGCTGTGGGAAAAGCCGATGGCCGTCCATTTCTACTTCGGAGACGCTGGCAGCTGCGGTCTGCACAGCAAGCTCCGATTCAGCTCCAGGAGGGAGCAGCTTGGTAACCCCGAGTTGGGGCAAAGCCAAAGCTAAATCAATAAGAAATGTCCAATCGGACGATTCTGGACAGGAAGATACTGTTCCAACATCTACGGAAGATGTTGTATGTCGGCTATCTAAGCTAGAAGGGCTCATTGAAAAAATGATGGAACAAAATATAGAAACATAGAAACATAGAAATTAGGTGCAGGAGTAGGCCATTCGGCCCTTCGAGCCTGCACCGCCATTCAATATGATCATGGCTGATCATCCAACTCAGTATCCCGCACCTGCCTTCTCTCCATACCCCCTGATCCCCTTAGCCACAAGGGCCACATCTAACTCCCTCTTAAATATAGCCAATGAACTGGCCTCAACTACCCTCTGTGGCAGAGAGTTCCAGAGATTCACCACTCTCTGTGTGAAAAAAGTTCTTCTCATCTCGGTTTTAAAGGATTTCCCCTTTATCCTTAAGCTGTGACCCCTTGTCCTGGACTTCCCTAACATCGGGAACAATCTTCCTGCATCTAGCCTGTCCAACCCCTTAAGAATTTTGTAAGTTTCTATAAGATCCCCTCTCAATCTTCTAAATTCTAGAGAGTATAAACCAAGTCTATCCAGTCTTTCTTCATAAGACAGTCCTGACATCCCAGGAATCAGTCTGGTGAACCGTCTCTGCACTCCCTCTATGGCAATAATGTCCTTCCTTATGGCAATAATGTCCTTCCTTGCCCTATGCTCCGTGCTTAAGAGGCATTAACAGGCGGCCCCAGCCAAATGCCTGTAGCAACACCTGGTTCAGGGTTGCAATATATTTCCCACTCTGATGAGGGAAGTGTCAGACAATATTACAAAGGTGACTCCGATTATAGGGGAATCAGTAAGATATGTGGATCCCAAGATTTAATCGATGATATGCGGCAGGCACATCATAAGGAAGAGCTACCTGCTCTTGCCTCAAAATTTGCCATCTCCTCAGGGACAGGTGAGCCACTACAGGAAGAATCGGCCAGCAGCATCAGCTATTTAATGTCTCATCAGCTGAAGGAGGGGGTTATGCTGGATGTGGCTGGAAAATATCCCAGCCCAGAAAACTGCAACTTTGGATGTCCCAAAAGTCAATATTACCATTTGGGAAAATCTCAGGGGCAGAACAAAGTCAAAAGAGCTAAAATTACAACTACTCGTCTGGAGGTATTACGGCCTTTGATACGGCTATTACGGTCAGTAGATGGGGCTCAGCTTTCGGAAGCACAGCAGGATGCGACGGCACTGTTATGTAATACTCATTTTGAGAAACTGCTTCCGTAAAGATGCCAACAGGCCCGAAATAAATCTTAAATTTGCACACTTATGCAGGGCTAGTAATGTGCAGCCTGCTAAATATTCTTCAGAGAAGATTTATGTAAGCAAGTCAAAGACTTGCAGGATGAATTGAAGGCTGTTGCAGGTATGTTTAAAGCACCCTATATGGGTAAGGCTCCAGTACTCCGGTGATATCACCCCTATATGACAAGCAGCAGGAATCGTTTCGCTGAGGCAGGTTGGAGTATCAGGCCTACTCAATTTAGACCCAGCCAGATGTCTTTTTTAGGTCAAGGCCCATCTCGTCTATCTTGGAAGATGCGCACACCATACGTTCAGGCTCAGTTCCCAGCAGGTCAAGATATCAGAGCAAAAGGAAGGAGACCGAACAAAACCTAGGGTTGACTGGCTCTGGTGATAAACCACCTATGACCATTGAGGTAGGTGGATGTGCATCGATCAGTCACATGGGGTGTGCGGAGGAAATTTCGAGTCGGTGGCAGATTAAAGTTATTTTTAAACGAATGGCAACAGATAACCTCTGATTCGTTTATACTGCATGGCATAACGGGTTACAATATTGAGTTCTTGGCTGACAAGTTTCCTCCTTGACAAGACAGCCGAGACCGGTGTATATTCGATCCAAAAAGGAAACTTTAGATATACAAGCAGAGATAGAAGCATTACATAAAAAAGGAGTGATTGAGCAGTCGGTCCATGAGACAGAGGAATATATCTCTAACATTTTCTCAAGGGAAAAGAAAAATGGAGGATGCTGTATCATTCTTGGCTAGTTTAAACTCTGATGTGCAGTATCAACACTTTAAGATAGAACATTTTCATACAACAAAAGAGCATTGTTTTATGACATTCATAGATCTCAAGGATGCATATTACTCGGTTCCTATTCATAAGAATCACAGGAAATATCTAACGTTTATCTGGCTGGGTAAGTTGTGGCAATTTAATGTTTTACCCAATGGTTTGAGCTCAGCCCCTAGGCTATTTACAAAAAACCTTAAACCAGTGCATGCCCTACCCAGAGCTGAAGGGCATATTATTATTGAGTAGATATAGATATTATTGGGTATATATAGATGACATTCTCATAGTCAGGAAGACGTTACGTCTTGCAAAGCTTGCTGTTTCAGCTGCCAAACTAATCCTTGAGAAATTGGGATTGCTCATTCACCCAGAAAAATCCAGGTTCATACCGACAAAATCTATTTCTTATTTAGGGTTTGTCATCAATTTGGCAGAGATGTCCGTGACCCTGCCAATGGAGAAAAAACAGAATTTTGTAGAGGCTTGTTCAGCTCTACTGATTAATGAGAAGCCTTCTATCCACCAGGTTGTGAGGGTAATAGGCAGGATAGTAGCTGCCTTCCCAGCCGCATGTTATGGGCCCATGCATTATTGAGATCTGGAGTGTGAAAAGGATCAGGCACTAAGACACCACAAAGGTCATTTTGACAGACCTATGCAGTTGTTGAGAGAATCAAAATCTGAATTACAATGGCGGATTGCAAATATTCATGGTTGTTCTGGCGGCTTTCTACCTAGTAAACCCACACCAACACTGCAAAGTGATGCTAGTGGACTAGGATAGGGTGCAACTAACACCATCTCTAGTTGTGGTGGTAGGTGGAACAAGTAAGAGTTACGCCTTGGTCAAAAATATGGCATAAATTATTTGGAAATTATAACATCATTTCATGTCTTGAAAGCATATTGTGGACAGGTACATGGTGTGCATATTAGGTTACAATTGGATAACTTGACAGCAGTGGCATATGTAAATCATATGGGTGGTTGTAGATCACTATCATGTGATGCTCTGGCAAAAGCTATTTGAGCTTGGTGTCTAGATAGAAGCATTTGGGTATCAGCTGCTCATTTTCCGGGCAGATACAATATGGTAGCAGATGCTAAATCGCGGAAGGTCAATGAACACACTGAATGGACACTGAATCAGGCAGTATTCAACGAGATAATAGCTTGTTATGGAACACCAGAGATTGATTTGTTTGCTTCCAGACTTAATAATCAATTACCACAATATATAGCCTGGCAACCTGACCCAGGGGCAGAAGCAATAGATGCACTTCTATAGACTGGGGGGGGGGGATATATTTCTATGCCTTCCCTCCATTCTGCCTTATTGGGAGATGCTTGCAGAAGACAATTCAAGACAAGGCATCAGGCATTTTAGTAGCTCGTAACTGGCCTACTCAACCATGGTTTCCATTATTAAAAGGACTACTGAAGGAACCTCCCATGGTGGTTTACAGACATAAACATATGTTAATTCAGCCTGTCACTCGGGAACCTCATCCATTGCATGATCGCATTGACTTATTAATTTGCAGAATTTAAGAAGGCCTTTTGACGAGCTAGGACTATCCAACAGGACGGTTGACATAATAACTGCAGCTTGGCGAGATGGCACAAGGAAGCAGTACTACTCATACATCAAACAATGGGAGAAGTTTTGTGAAGAAGCACATATAAATTACTTTACAGCAGATATAGCCGATGTGTTGGAGTTTCTTTCAGCTTTATATTTTGAAAAAGTGTTAAGTTACAGTGCAATTAACACGGGTCGTAGTGCCTTATCATCATATTTAGTGCTCGGGTCTGGACATCAAACTGTTGGCATTCACCCATTGGTATCTAAATTCATGAAGGGTGTTTATAACAGGAACCCTCCAAGGCCTAGACATCATGAGGTATGGAATGTTAAGGTAGGTTAAGGCTGCTTCGCAATTTGGCACCAGCTACATCTTTATCTTTGGCCGAGCTCACTCACTTATGGCTCTCATCTCAGCACAAAGAGTTCAGTCTTTGCAGAAACTTCGACTGGATAATGCTGTTATATCCGACAAAAAAGTGGTATTTTACTTAGATGAATTGATAAAGCAGAGCAGGTCAGGTGCATTGGGATACAAATTAGAGCTGTTGGCGTATCCACCAGATTGGAGGTTGTGTGTGGTTACTTATGTAAAGAGATACATTGAGGTTACAAAAAACCTTCGAGGTAACGAACAAGCTGTATTCATAAGTTATGAAAAGCCACACAAAAGTGTGTTGATTAAGACAATTGTATATCCCTGAGGTAAAGGGATTGCTTCTATTTAAAAGCATGTACATGTATGCAAATTAACATTATGTTTCAATGAAGTATGTTTTTTCTTTTAACCATGTATGGTTGATTGGTGCAGTGTGTCCACATATAGACTGGCTCACTGCATGTAACCACAGAGCTTTGAAGGCTTCACATAGTCACTCACGTGACGTCGATATAAAATAGAAAGATTGAACAAAAACTTACCATTTGAAGTTTGATCTTTATTTTATGAGAAGTTGAAGTGAGGGAATACGTGCCCTCCACCCTAACCCAGATTCTCATAAAGATCATCCGATAAGTCTAAGGTTGTTAATCTTTCTATAGTTTAGGTCCTGCAACTAGTCTGTGGTTTCATACAGTTGCTCTGAAGATTGATGCGCATGCGGGCTGGCGGACTGTTCACATATTCCCTCACTTCAACCTCATAAAATGAAGATCAAACTTCAAACGGTAAGTTCCCGTTTAAACTTTCTATTAAAACAGACAAAACAAAAGTAAAAGTAGGAGTTCCTTCCCGCACATTCAAAATGTGCAAGAAGGAACTGCAGATGCTGGTTTACACTTAAAATAGACACAAAAAAATGCTAGAGTAACTCGGGTCAGGAGCATCTCTGGAGAAAATGAATTGGTGAAGTTTCAGAGCATGACCCTTCTTCAGACTGAGATTTCAATTTCAGGGGAGAAGGAAACTAGAGGTATGAAAAGGTACAGAACAAATCAGACCTGGAACTGATGACCAAGGAAAGGTGAAGCCCACAATGATCCAGTGTTGGCTGTGGAAAAGGTTATAATGAAAGGATACCAACCGTGAAATTAACAGGATATCCAGGATGGTGGAGAGATAAAGAAAAAAGGAATGCAAGGGCTACCTGAAATTAGATAAATCAATATTCATACCACTGGATTGTAAACTTCCTAAGCGAAATATGAGGTGCTGGTCCTTCAATGTGAGTGTGGCCTCACTCAGGAAGCCCAGGACAGAGAGGTCAGTATGGGATTGGGAAGGGGAGTTAAAATGTTTGGCAATTGGTCTGTCAGCCCCTGAAGCTTGAGCAGGATACAAAGTGTTGCAGGGAATTTGTCCCCCCCCCCCCTCACTTATCCAGCTTTATGAGCGGGGCGGGGATAGGGTTAATAGACAGATGTGTGGAGTAAGTGGCAAAGGGTAAAGATGAAAAGAAGTCAAAAGGTAATCTGACAAGGAATGACAAGAACGTGTAAAGCCAGGGAGAGGGATGTGGATGGAAGGGGACAGGGGGAGGGGAAACATAAACTGTGGGACTTGGGGATGCATGTAAGAAAGAGGGGAAAAGAGAAGAGTGACTGATGTGATGGGAGATGGTGGGAGAAATGTGCATACACTGGGTGGGAGGTGAGCAGTAGTCAGGAGAGGTGGGGGGGTTTGCTTGAAATTGGAGAATTCAATGTTCACACCATTGAGTTATAAACATCTTTGTATGCCTATCTCTCACTCCTGAGTCCCACAGTCCCCTTTTATTCCCTCCCCCCCCCTTTTTTTTTACCTTCCCCTTGTCCTTTTCCACCAAGAAAAAAATCCAGCCACCTCCCCAAGATATGCAGTGAGTTTACCATCTCTAAATACCCCATGATCAATATGCTGGAAGTTACCTTTTACCAGAAATTGAGATTAAGTGGCCTGTACACAATATGCTCACAAGAGTAAATCAGAGTTGAGGATTCTTGCAGTGAGTAACTAGATTAGTTTAGTTAGTTTAGAGATACAACACGGAAACAGGCCCTTCGGCCCACCAAGTCTGCATTGACCAGCGATCCCTGCACATTAACACTATCCTACAATTTTACTTTTATACCAAGCCAATTGACCTACATACCTGTTTGTCTTTGGGGTGTGGGACGAAACCAAAGATCTTGGAGAAAACCCGTATGATCACGGGGAGAATGTACAAACTCCATACAGACAGCATCGGTAGTCAGGATTGATTCAAGATTCATGATTCAAGAGATTCAAGAGAGTTTATTGTCATGTGTCCCAGATAGGCCAATGAAATTCTTGCTTTGCTTCAGCACAACAGAATATAGTAGGCATGAATACAGAACATATCAGTGTGTCCATATACCATTATATAAATATATACACACATGGATAAATACAATTCAATTCAATTCAACTTTAATGTCATCGTACAAATACAAGTATGAGTACAACGAAATGCAGTTTTGCGTCAGTCCGTAGTAGTTGTGCATAAAGAAATAAAAAAAATAGAAAGAGAGAAGATACAGAATAATAAAAAAAACAGGATAATTAAACAATGGGGATGGAGGGACCAGAGAAATCTATCGGCGGGACTCCGAGTTCAGCAGTGTAATTGTATTATTGTAGAAGCTGTTCCTCATCCTACTAGTATGTGACCTGAGGCTCCTGTACCGCCTCCCTGATGGGAGGAGGGCAAACAGTCCATGGTTGGGGTGTGAGGGGTCTTTGATGATCTTCCCAGCCCGTCTCAGACACCGTTTTCGGTGGAGGGCATCCATGGCAGGGAGTGGGGCACCAATGATGTGCTGCGCGGTTTTCACCACCCGTTGTAGTGCCTTCCTGTCCGCAGCAGTGCAGCTGCTGTACCATACCGTGAAGCAGGTGGTCAGGATACTCTCTATGGTACAGCGGTAAAAGTTGGTCAGGATCTGGGGGGACAGGTGGGCTTTCTTGAGCCTCCTCAGGAAGTAAAGGCGCTGCTGTGCCTTTTTGATCAGCTTGGAGGTGTTGAGGGACCAGGACAAATCCTCCGAGATATGTACTCCGAGGAATTTATAGCTGGAGACGCGCTCCACCTCAGTCCCGTTTATATGGATGGGGGTATGACTGCCTCCTCTGGTCTGCCTGAAGTCAACAATAATCTCCTTCGTCTGTTTGGAGTTGAGGACGAGGTTATTGTTGGCACACCAGGCTGCCAGGTGCTGGACCTCATCCCTGTAGGCTGACTCGTCGTTGTCACTGATCAGTCCTACCACCGTGGTGTCATTGGCAAATTTAATGATGGCGTTGGAGCCATTCTTAGGGATGCAGTCGTGGGTGAAGAGTGAGTAGAGGAGAGGGCTGAGCACACAGCCCTGTGGCACGCCGGTGTTCAGTGTTACAGTGGAGGAGGTGAGGTTATTGACCCTAACAGACTGTGATCTGTTAGTGAGGAAGTCCAGTGTCCAGTTGCAGAGGGAGGTGGAGATGCCAAGTCCACTGAGTTTGGTGATCAAGCTGGCGGGGATGACGGTGTTAAAGGCAGAGCTGAAGTCAATGAACAGCAACCTGATGTAGGAGTTGTTGTAGTCCAGGTGGGTCAGGGCAGAGTGTAGGGCCGCCGATATGGCGTCCTCTGTAGACCTGTTGGTCCGGTAGGCAAACTGATGGGGGTCTAGTGTGGGGGGGAGGCTGGCTTTGAGGTGAGCCAAGATCAGCCGCTCAAAGCACTTTGCAATGACAGGGGTGAGTGCCACTGGGCGGAAATCGTTGAGACTCCCTGTAGCTGAATGTTTGGGCACTGGCACGATGGTTGATGTCTTGAGGCAAGTGGGGACAACATCCTGGGCCAGTGAGAGATAGAAAATGTCGGCGAGGACTGGGGATAGTTGTCCAGCACATGCCCTAAGCACCCGGTCAGGGATGCCATCGAGGCCTGCAGCTTTGCGCTCATTCACCTTGCTCAGTGCATCTTGTACAGCAGAGGTGGAGAGGCTGAGAGGTTGTTCGTTCGGGGGTGGAGCAACTTTAATGGCTGGGGTTTTGTTGTCCCGGTCAAAGCGAGCATAGAAGTGGTTTAGCTCGTCAGGCAGGGTGGCGTTGTCTGGGGGAGGGGTGTTAACATTCTGGTAATCGGCAAGGGATTTGATTCCTTGCCACATGCGCCTGGGGTCATAGTTGTTATGGAAATGCTCCTCAATCCGCCGTTTATGATTGAGTTTAGCAGTCCTAATTCCCATTTTCAGATTGGCCCTGGATGAGCTGTATACCACAGCGTCGCCAGATCTGAAAGTGGCATCGCGAGCCTTCAGTAGGAGTCTGACCTCCCTGCTCATCCACGGCTTCTGGTTAAGGAATGTCTTTAGTTGTGGATGGAGCAAATAAACAGATAAAGTGCAAATAAACAGATAATGGGCTATTAATGTTCAGAGTTTTGTTTGAGTTGAGTTTAATAGCCTGATAGCTGTGGGGAAGGAGCTTTTCCTGAACCTGAACGTTGCAGTCTTCAGGCTCCTGTACCTTCTTGAACCCGGGTCTCTGGCGCTGTCAGCGCTGTAAGGCAGCAACTCAACAAACACAAGATAGTACTGTAAAGGAATACCGTCCACTCTCTGACTGAGTCCAGCCAAGACACTAGTCAAGAAGTTCGAAACCATTCAGGATTCAGACCATAGGAGCCTATTGAATAGGTGCTCCATCCACAACTATTCATTCACTCCACCACCAATGAACAGTGGCAGTTGTTTGTACCACCTACAGGATGCACTGCAACAACTCACCGACTCCTTGGGCCACACATTCCAAACAGGTGTCAGGGGTTATGAGGTGCAGGCAAGAGAATGGGGTTGAAAAGGAAAGATAGATCTGAAATGATTGAATGGTGGAGTAGACTTGATGGACCAAATGGCCTAATTCTACTCCTATAACATATGAAGTTATGAACAAACATACAAACTTCTACCAACCAGAAGGATGAGGGCAGCAGAAAAAGAACATCATCACTTGGAAGTGTAAATCCTGACCAAAAAAGAGCAAGAATAGCACCAAAATGTAATAAAGGACTCATGCATTGTTAGGCCATTTTGGTCAAGTCTGATGTACTCTGCAGATATCAGACAAGCTGCTGACTAGTGCTGGTAAGTCTTGGGCCCAGATCAGAGTTGCAGATAAGAAATGTATGAGTATCTCTTCAATTGACAGAATTAATGAAATTTCTACAGAGGACCTCCAAAGAAGTGTAAAATACATGACGTTGATTGGATTACTGCAACAACATTGTAAATATTGTGAATAATTTTTGCTAGATGGTTACCCTGCTATTTGTTGATTGGTCAAAGTGTTAAGCCCTGGCAGGTTTGTTTGAATTTCAGGGTAAATGTTGCATTATTCAAGTAAAGTTAGCTTCTTCCAGAAGCTTCTCTTGAAACAATGTATGGAAGACTCTGTTATTGGTTTGGGGAACTGTCTATAATGTACTGCTAGCCTTTGCTGTCTCCTGCCCTTCCTTAACCCTCGAGCTGTCTCCTCCCATCCCCCTGCCCTCGGGCTCCTCCTCCTCCCTTTTTCCTTCCTTCTCCCCCCCACCCCCCATCAGTCTGAAGAAGGGTTTCGGCCCAAAACTTTGCCTATTTCCTTCGCTCCATAGATGCTGCTGCACCCGCTGATTTTCTCCAGCATTGTTGTGTACCTAATTAATATGTTTGATTGGATTGTAAAGAGACCACCTCTATGTAGTTTGGTTCCTCAAGGTTCGGGGACCAATAAAAAGGCAGCCCCCACGAGGTCCTTTGTTGATCTTCTGGAAGAGCGCTTGGGACTGCGTGACCTTTTGGAGTGTTTCTGCTTGGCCAGGCAGATACAAGGATCGAACCCGCGGTGGTTTAGGTCTTTTGGGTATACAGGGAATTTGTTGTGCAATCGAAAAATAAAGAAATTAAAGATTAGTTATTTCAGTGCTTGACTCAGTGGTTTTTGACTGAACTGGACTGGGGGTAAGCTTGAGAAGAACATATTTACAGAAGTTGCCTCCAACCATCACTCCATGCTGACTTGGTAATAGATTACCATTCCTTCACTGTCCCTTAGGGTAGCACAGTGGCGCAGCGCTAGAGAAGCTGCCTTACAGCACCAGAAAGCCGGATTTGTACCTGACTACGGGTGCAGCCTGTATGGAGTTTGTACATTTTCCCTGTCACTACGTGGGTTTTCTCTGGGTAATCTGGTTTTCCCCACACTCCCAAGAAATACAGGTTTGTTGGTAAATTGGTTTCAATAAATTGTAAATTGTCCCTTGTGTGTAGGATAGTGCTAGTATATGGGGTGATCACTGGTTGGCGTGGACTCAGTGGGCCAAAGGGCCTGTTTCCACGCCATATCTCTAAAGTCACTGTCAGAATTCAGAATTAATTCCAAACAAGAATAATTTAGTATATCCACACCACGAGGACTGCAGTGGTTCCAAAAGGCACATCACTATATGTTAAAAAGAACATAAAACAGTATAGCATAGGAACAGGCCCTTTGGCCCATAATGTCTGTGCTGAACCTGATACCAATTTACACTAAACTCTTCTGCATGCAAATCAAATGATTGATATGCCCTTATTCTCTGCATATCCATGTGCCTATTTAAAAGCCTCTTAAATGTCATTATGTATACGGTTTCCTCCACCACCTGTAACAATATGTTTCAGGCACACACCACTGTCCATGTAAATAAACGCTCCCTGCATTTCTTTTAAATGTTCCCCCTCTGACCTTAAAGCTATGTCCTTTATTATTTGACATTTCCACCTTGTTAAAAAAAGTCTACA
Source organism: Leucoraja erinaceus (assembly GCF_028641065.1). NCBI lineage: Eukaryota > Metazoa > Chordata > Chondrichthyes > Rajiformes > Rajidae > Leucoraja > Leucoraja erinaceus. Next base: position 81,553,905 of record NC_073379.1, read on the forward strand.
CTCTCTACGCCTCTCATAATTTTATATACTTTCATCTGGTTATCTATCCCTCAGCCTCCAATGCTCCAGAGAAAACAAATCAATCAATCAATCAATCAACCTTTATTGTCATCTTGCAAAGCAGCAGTTGTACAGTGCAAAATGAGAAGACGTTTCCCAGGGAATCCAAGTTTGTCCAACATCTTCTTGTAGCTAATATCCTCTAATCCAGGCATCTTGCTGGTAAACCTCTTCTGCATTCTATGTAAAGCTTCAACATCCATCTTGTAATGAAGCAACCAAAACTTTTCATAGGCAATTTTGGTTGGCTTCTACTGTATTGCCCAATTCCCATAAATAAATATTTCTAAAAAGCATTGAAAGAGAGAGAAAATTTGTTCACATTACAATAACATTTTACCTGAAATCAGACTCATAATTAAAGGTCTACAATTCCAAAATAAATGACATTTTTTCTCTCCTTAATATTTCCCAAATATTTCCATCATTTTCAGTTTTTTTACATATTTCCAGCATTTTCAGTTTTCTCACTCAAATAACTGGCTTTGATTTGGGGGAGGGAAATTAATGTGGCAGTAAATGGTTCTGCCTTGACTGCTGGGCCCTTTTATGTTGGAGGGAGAGGTTAATAACCATCAGGCCCTTCTATGCATGGCATGCTCTGGGGAAAGTTGTCTATTTTTAAGGGATTGCTTCCATGATCTTGCGCAAGTGATCAAGGTCAGTAAAAAGCAGCTTCAAAAATTCCACCAATTGTATTGTCAACACACTATGTCATGCTCCACACATTAATCAATATCTCTGCAACCTGCTAGGTGCTGGTAAATGAAGATAAATTGACACCATTTCTCCATTAAACATCGCCAGTAACAGTTCAAAGAATGGCTCTGTACGTAATATAGACCTTGTTTAGATGGGGAATCTGGAAGTAGGCACAAGACATGAGTGGCAAGCTATCAGAGGAGGGGGAATAAACATAGGGAGGGTAAAGGGAATTCAAGTTGAGTTTATTGTCACATACGCAATACGTTGAGATACAGCTGCAATGAAAATTCTGTTGCAGTAGCAGCACGGACACGTGGACTCAGGCAACACAAAGAAACATACATTACACATAAAGTGTATACAAATAAACAAGATATTAGTGCAAAACACATCAGGAAACAAGTCCATGGTAATGCAAAGGGTGATCAGAGATGTTCTATTGCCGAGGAAAGATTATAGTTCAGCTGGTCAGTTTAAGAACCTGAAGGTTGTAGAAAAATAACTATTCCTGAATCCGGTAGTGTGTTGGATCCACCATTCGTCAGTGTTCTAGCTCATCTAAGGAGGATGGAACATATTCACTTGTAGAGAAACTCTGAATTTTTTTTTGAAGAGGCTACCAAGAGATGAAAGTTGGTATTGGTCAACATTAGTAATGGTGAACCGGGCAGAAAGCCTACATACAATGTATGTCACATTATTCCCTTTATCATGTATCTGTACAATGTGGATGGCTCGATTGTAATCATGCATTGTCTTTCCGCTGACTGGTTAGTATGAAACAAAAGCTTTTCTCTGTACCTAGGTACATGTGACAATAAACTAAACTAAACTAAAACTAAACTAAACTACTGCATGGTAGAACTCGATGAAGCGTTAAATGGTCTTTTCCTGTTCCTATGTTACTATATTTTGATGCTGATATATAAAGAACTAATATTTTTTATTTATTATTGTTGGATTATTCTCTCGATCTTTGAAAACACAATTAGTGCTGTATGTTTTTTTATTTCCTAGATTCCTAAATATCAAAATTACTCTTTTGCTTTTTGGACCTCAGCTGATCCTTTGATATCCCTGAATGCCTGAAATAAATGTGGCAAAACCGAGGATTTTCCACCTTAGTGTTTGTTGTGCACAGTAGGAGCATATGTCAAGAAGCTGCATAACCACATCCCATGATTTTCTATTTATTAATTTTCATGCCTGTGAAATCACGAGTTGCTTCCTGATGTAATTTGGGAATCCTAAAGTAATACAAATTCACTTAGAATTATACCCACTATAATAACCTACACTCAACTAAAGTAATTTATTTAATGTATAATGAAGTTGAGACCGGCAATAGTTTTATTTCCAAATCAGTTTTGTCTGCTGATAGTGAGGATTCCATTGTGCTACAGCAGTGCTCATATGGCATTTAATCAATGTGTGCCTTGAAAGAATAATAATAGCTTTGGTGCCGAGTGCATTTAGCGTTGTGAGTGGTTTAACTAATAATGCAGGTGATGATAGGAATGGTTGATCCATGAGCTCCCAGCTTATATGAAGAGGAAAGAAAATCACAAAATTAGGAACCTATCATTCCACTGTCAAAATATTCACAAACTGAGATAAACATTTGCGTGTAGACTGGTAATTAGTAGCACTTCATTTAAAGCATGAGTTTTATTCATTCTAATTTGGAAAGAAGCATTTGTAGCTGTTGTTGTCAGAACAGTATCTGGTGGAACTTGAGTAACAGGATGATTCAGCATTACGTTGTATCAGAGCACAATTAGAAGTAGATATTTTGAAATTGGATGCAGTGAAAAATATTGTTTCTGCATGTCAGAGTAGACAGAATTCAGTCACAGATCCTTGTAAAGCAAAAATGTCTAATACATTGTGTTTGGCAAAAGTCGAGATAAAGAAATGTTTCTAAATGATTTTTACTGGATATGTCCTCTTTCTTGAGCCTATCAGTTTGTGTTGTCCTTATCCTGACCTCTTTACATTTTGTTCTGTTTTGCAAGTGCACTTATAATTCTCCAACTGATGCTCAATTCATAGGAGAAATCTTATCAGCCCATGCATAGAAGCAACTTATTAGTGCAAGCTTTCAAATCAACAGAAGTTAATTCAGCACAAGTGTATACCAAGAATGACCAATGTGAATGAATCAAGGCCAGATTCAGAAGAAATGATCCAAGAATTTAGCTGAAAATGGTATCTCCCTTTTAATTCATAAATGACAAAGCTCTGGCGTAACTCAATGGGTCAGATAACACCACTGGAGGGAATGAACAGGCTGTGATTAACGTTGAGACCCTTCTTCAGTCTGCTTGAGACACTGAGTTACTTCAGCACCGTGTATTGTACTCAAAATTGTGGCATCTGCGGATCCTTGCATTCACATATAATTAGTGATGTTTTGGTGTTTTACTTCATTTAATTACATATTTAGAAGTACCTGTACAACTTTAAGACAGGGGCACAGGAATCCATCCCTGCCTGGTCAGTTGTATAAAATAGATATAGATATGCCATTTATTGTCACTATACATGTACAGTGAAACTGAAAGCTGCACTACATTGTACTGGCTATCCCATCTACTCCACTCCCAATACTTGATTTTATTGAAGTTAAACAATGCTGACTTGCATAGAATGCAACATTGAACAAAAATATGCAATATGATCTGCATGCCTCTGGAATGCCTTTATTAAATGTGTCTGAAGAAAACACCAGCTAAATACCAACAAGAGGGCCACTGACATATGTTGGACACCATTTTTAAGAATTAGAAGCACTGAATCATGTAGGGCCTAAAATCTGGGAATTGCACAGCTTATTACATGCGGATAAATATAAGGTTCGTTCTGCATTTCATGCAGTAGATCATTAATCACCGTGAAAGTTGCATGGTGGTTCGGATATTTCTGATAGATTGATTAATATGGAATTGTAGTGGCACCAAACGTGGTCAGGAAAAGGCCAGAAGTCAGGCAGGTTCAAACAGTAGTTTTTATTGGGATGTCAAGACTTTCATATGAAGAAAGACTGGATAGACTCGGCTTGTACTCGCTAGAATTTAGAAGATTGAGGGGCGATCTTATAGAAACTTACAAAATTCTTAAGGGTTTGGACAGGCTAGATGCAGGAAGATTGTTCCCGATGTTGGGGAAGTCCAGAACAAGGGGTCACAGTTTAAGGATAAAGGGGAAATCCGTTAAGACCGAGATGAGAAGAACATTTTTCACACAGAGAGTGGTGAATCTCTGGAACTCTCTGCCACATAAGGTAGTTGAGGCCAGTTCATTGGCTATATTTAAGAGGGAGTTAGATGTGGCCCTTGTGGCTAAAAGGATCAGAGGGTATAGAGAGAAGGCAGGTACAGGATACTGAGTTGGATGAACAGCCATGATCATATTGAATGGCGGTGCAGGCTCGAAGGGCCGAATAGCCTACTCCTGCACCTATTTTCTATGTTTCTATGTTTCTATGTTTCTATTCAGGTGTTACATGTAAGTTTGGTCCACTAACATAATTGTCATTGCTGCTGTAGCTGAGCGAGGTTGTTCTCGCGAGCTCAGCTACCTGTTGACTGGGTAGATCTCAAGGTGAGATAAGCTTATGTAGCTGGAAACCCCCCCAAGTCCATGACATCACGTGCCAGCCCACGTGTAGCGACTGACGAGGGTTAGACCATAAGCGGTCTGTGTATCAGCTGATGCCACAGGACCCCCCCCCCAGAACCGGAGGAAGGAATAGAATGGTCGACGGCGGCTCCTGCATGTGGGTCGGGGACACCCTGGGCGTGGGCCATATGCTGAGGGGTGTGAGGAGACCGATGCAACAGCCGCCGGACAGAAGAGACGCATTTGCATCTCCTCGACCAGCTAGGGGATCGTGTCCTGGTAAATACGGCCCCCAGCAACGGCTGGAAGACGTCAGCAAAAATGCAAACAAAGAAGAAAAAACTAGATAAAATAAATAAACTGCTTGCTAAACCCAGCGTGGTGATAGAGTGTAAACAAAGTGAAAAGAAACAAAACAAACTACAGTGAGCAATCACATGCAAAGTGGTAGGTATGTTCAAATTGTCTGGTGTCCATGGTGCAGGATGGGAAGCTGTGCTGGAAAACCAGAGGTTGCAGTGACAGCCTCCGACCTGAATGTGGCGCTGTTGCTGGTGGTCAGGCTGCATGGACAGCATCCGGCCGGAAGATGGCGCTGTAGACGGCGGTTAGACTACAGAGACGGCAGCCGATCTGAGGGTGGCGCTGTTGCCGGTGGTCAGGCTGCAGGGACGGCATCCGGCCGGAAGGTGGCCTTGTGGACGGCGGTCAGGGGAGGTCGAGCTTCTCTTCCAGCCAGCCACAGTGGCCATTTTGTAGTCATGCGTCCGCTTGTTTCAGTTTGGGGGCTATGCATGAGTGGTGCAATATTGCGTTGGGGGGACGGGTTGCATTGAGGGATTGGGCGAATGGTGGAATATTGCATTGGGGGACCAGGCCTCCCATGTGACAGGTACCTAATGGGTCCCACTTAGTCTAGTGAATACTATTAACTGATTTGATTGGATAATATACAAAACCAAACTTTTCACTGCACATAACAATAATAAACCTAAACCTAAATCTAGTTCTTCTGAGTTATTGTTAGCACTCTGAAGGCTCCAACAATACTTTTGGATGGATGAACAACACTTTAAATTGTCCCTCAATACTTTATATAACCCTCTGTTGCACATTGTGTTCAACCTCCAGACCTCTGCAGCACCACAATTTCAAAATTGAATAATTGTTACTCTTTTAGTGTCATAGAACCATACAGCATGGAAAAAGCCCCTACGGCCCAACTTACCCACACCAACCAACATGTCCCATCTACACTGATCTCATCTTCCTGCGTTGGGCCCATATCCCTCTCAATCTATCCTATTCATTAATCTGTCTAAATGTATTTTGAACCTTGCAATAGTACCTGCCTCTTACGGCAGCTTGTTCCATACATCCTCCGCCCTTTGGGTAAAAAAGTTACCCCTTCACAGTTATTCTTATACATTTCCTTCTGGTCATCTAGTAATTGAATATATATTTTTTTAAATGTTTGATTGTGCCGTTAGATATGATAAACATAGAAACATAGAAACATAGAAATTAGGTGCAGGAGTAGGCCATTAGGTCCTTCAAGCCTGCACTGCCATTCAATATGATCATGGCTGATTATCCAACTCAGTATCCCATACCTGCCTTCTCTCCATACCCTCTGATCCCCTTAGCCACAAGGGCCACATCTAACTCCCTCTTAAATATAGCCAATGAACTGGCCTCGACTACCCTCTGCGGCAGAGAGTTCCAGAGATTCACCACTCTCTGTGTGAAAAAAGTTCTTCCCATCTCGGTTTTAAAGGATTTCCCCCTGATCCTTAAGCTGTGACCCCTTGTCCTGGACTTCCCCAACATCGGGAGCAATCTTCCTGCATCTAGCCTGTCCAACCCCTTAAGACACATAGAGGCCAATACTGGGGAAAATAACATTCACATTCAAGTTAAAACACACCAAGATCTAAACATGTTACATAACTTACATATTAACACAGCTATAATGTTCCAAATGGTAATTTTATAATTAAGGATTATTGGCTGAGTGAGTGCATTCAAATAAGATGAATAATAATATCTAGAGGGTGTGTTAACTGGTGTTAATAAACTGCAAAGTTTTATGAAATTATAAATTCTTCTTTGCATATTTAAAAATAATAATAAGCTTCACACTTAACTCTATCAATACCCGAGGCTAAATTACTATTCTTGAGCCCTACTGCTAATTTTACGCTTTTAAATCTTCTTGTGGAAGTTTAAACTATTCCCATATATTAAAATGTATTTTTGTGATAGGTATTAAGCTTTTGTGGATTTCTGCTTTTGAAATAAACCCTAACAGTCAATTTTGAGTTTTTATCTGTCTGAACCTGTTAACCAAGAGATTTACAGAACATTCCTTGATTGACTTTCCTCCCATTACCAGTGAAGTGTCTGGTCTTTTCTTGTCACCCATAGCAACTGCTTATCGACAAGTGGAAAGATCCATTCCTCCAAGACCTCATTTATTTTAATCATACTAATTGTTTCTTTGGTGTGGGTGACATCTTCATTCCCCACTTTTATTGCCTGTACCTTTTAGAATAATGTTACATTATTCTTTTCTTCCTCATTTTTCAACCATTGCATTTGAATTTTGCCCTCATATTCCTTTTATTCAATAAGATTTTCCTTTCATCAACCTATGAATTTACCTTGAAAGATCCCTGATTTTCCCACAATTTAATTTTGGGTTCTGTATTTCACTTTATGTTTTAATGGAGCAAATGTTTGCTCCTCTATGATTTTACCTGCATATCTTCTCTATCTTACAATAACAAAGGTCATTGCAACTAGGTTTTGAACCAGGCAAATCTAATGCAATTGTTGCAATCAGACCCATTTTACAACTGTTCCCACAACCACTTCTGAATTTTATACTTTAGTTTTTAGTTTTAGAGTCTTAGAGTTACAATGTGAAAACAGGCCCTTCGGTCCACCGAGTCGGTGCTGACCAGCGATCCCCACACACTAGTATTATCCTACACACTAGGGCCAATTATCAAACTTTATTGAAGCCAATTAACCTACAAAGCTGGACGTCTTTGGAGGGTGAGTAGAAACCGGAGCACCTGGGGAAAATCCACCCGTGGCGTGGGGAGAATGTACAAACTCTGTACAGACAGCACCTGTAGTCACGATTGAATCTGGGTCTCAGGAGCTGTAAGGCAGCAACCCTACTGCTGTGTCATCATGCCGCCCCAACTTATTCCTTCTTGTAAACAAAACTGCAGTAAATTTGCAGAATCAATTAAATGTCTAAACTGCAGAAACATCTGATATCACTGTTTGCCAATGCTATCCCTTTATGATCAATCTGCCAATCCTATCATTGTTACAGCAATGAATATATGTTTTGTCATGTTGAAGATCTTTGATAAAGAATTTTTAACGACCATGGTAACTGTGTTTTTTCTGTAATAGCTTTTCATGACCACCTGGCTATCTTGATGGCAATGCCCTGGGAGACCTGACTATCACTTGGATGTAAGATCCTGTTCTTTCATTCCTCTTGCAGGACTAACTGATAGCTATTCTCTAAGGATAGCAAGGTATTTCTGGAATATGGTGCTCAAAAGATGGTTGGCTAGTCCTTCTAAATCAGAATTGAGAGCCCGATGTGAGACCAAGATCTCAACAGCAACTGACAAAGTGGTAGCAAGTAAATGGCATGGGCATTTATGTACACCTTGGGGGCTTCTTTACACAGAACTCTGGACTTGGTGTTAGTTCCATTGTGCTAGCCAATCTCCCAAACCCTACTTCACATTCCCTGTCTTGAAGGGATATTTGAACAGCATGAACAGTTTCTGTTGATGAAATAGTGATGATTGACACTCAGATTCAGAATAGTTTATTGCCATATACAGCAGGGTGCAATGAAATTCCTTGTTCGCATTGATACAAATACATCGATAGATGCTCCTGAACACATCATCAGTGATGTAACCTGGGGTCATTGGGTTGTTTCGGGTCTTTCAACATCAGACACCCTCACCCAGGCGACCCAGCCGTGGTTGATCAGACCACAACGTGTTCAGGTGGCATTCGCTCCGCCCCATGGACCTCCTCTCCTGATCCAGAGCCATCTCGAGGCCTTCTCCGCTGCCTCTGTGGTGTTCTTGATGGCCCTTCTCCTCGCCACTCCGTTGATGCCCAGTGCACTCAAGGCTTTGTAGAGCGATTGCCCTGCAAAACCTCTGCAGCCAACCTCGATGGGCATACACCTTGCCTTCCAGCCCTGCTTGCGGCAGTCTATGACCAGCTCTTCATATTTGGCCATCTTCCTCTCATGGGCCTCCTCCAGACGGTCCTCCCACGGCACAGTCAGTTCCAACAAGACGATGTTTTTGGTCGCCTCTGAGACCAGGAGGATATCTGGCCTCAGGGTGGTCGTGGCAATGTGCTGTGGGAACTTCAGCTGTTTCACCAGGTCTACGGAAAGCTGCCAGTCCTGCGCAGTCGCCAGGATTCCCGACAGATTCCTGGCTGCTGTGGTTCTTGGCAGCTGCACTCCGGCCTTCACGAAGGTGATCATCTGGGTGGTGGGGCGTTCTCGTCTGCAGCTGCTGATTCCTTGCTGATGGCTTCTGCAATAGGTTTGAGAACCTGGTCGTGACGCCATGTGTACCGGCCCCGCCCAAGAGCCTTTGGGCAACAGCTCAGGATGTGTTCCAATGTCCCCTTGCCTGAGCATTGCGGGCATACTGGAGATTCAACTCATCAATAGCGTACACCGTACAGTAATGATGGATGCAATGACAAATGTAAAAACAGCAGAATGGTGCAAAGTTTGTCAAACAATCTAAAGTAGTGCAAAAAAAAGAAACAACAGAATAACTGAATGAGGTCGAATTAACTGCATATGGCAGCACCTCAAGAAAAAGACATGAAAGGCGTCTGATTGCCATGCCGTTTTGATCACAATGTTATAGGAAATATGTTATCAAGCAGGAATGAATGCAGAGATGATTTCCAAGGATGTTGCCAGAACTTGAGGGTCTGAGCTCTATTCCTTGGTGCGCATGAGGATGTGGTGTGATCTTATAGAGGTGTATAAAATCATGAGACGGATAGATTGGGTAATAGCCTCTTGCCCACAGTAGCGGAATCTAGAACCAGAGGACATAGGTTTAAGGTGAGGAAGGAAAGATTTAATAGGGTCCTGTGGGTAACTTTTTTACACAAAGGGTGGTGGGTGTATGGAACAATTTGCCAGAGGAGGTAGTTGAGGCAGGTACTATCGCAATGTTTAAGGAACATTTAGACGGGTACATGGATAGGGTAGGTTTAGAGGGATCTGAGCCAAACGCAGGCAGGTGGGACTAGTATAGCTGGGGCATATGGGTCGGCATGGGCAAATTGGGCCGGAGGGCCTGTTTCCATGCTGATGACTATGACTATGAGGAAGCTGTTCACCATCTCAGTAGCAGTTCCATTGGTGACTGGGTTTAGTTCAATGCCCCCCACCCCCCTCTCGTCACCTTTCTCCCCTGCCTCCCTTAGATCAACAACCACCTCTTTCATATTTCTAATGTTAAAGGATATGTTGTTGTTCTGACACCATGTCATACGTTTTGTGATCTCTTTCCTGTAATATCTCATTGTTGTTGACCTGTTGGCAACAATGGCGAACATAAATATTGAGTTGACACTATATTGGTTACACAGTCATGGGTGTACAGGGAGTAGAGCAGGAGACTGAGCACACAACTCTGAAGAGCACCAGTGTTATGGGTCAGGGTGGAGAAAATATTATAACCCATTCTAACCAACTGAGGTTTTCCGATGAGGAAATCCAGAAGCTAATTGCAGATGTAGTCTCCAAGGCCAAAGTCAAGAAGTTTAAATGTCCACGGCCCCTGTAAGGTAGAAATCCACAGGTTATTTGGTTCCTGACACTTCCATCCATTTGTGTTCAGTGTTCCCTCTGTATTCTCTCTGAATTATTTCCCTCGGATTCATCTGAGAAGAGAGTAATTAGGATTGTGGTTGTTTTCCCAAAATGATTAATGGGTCCCTAAATGACTGGTTTGAATATCTCTTTAGAGTCCACCATGAAATTAATAATAAAATTTCAGAAACAGCAGTTATGAGATTGACTATGTGAGAACTGGAGCCTAATGCTTTATTGGCTGTGGTGCAGGTGTGACAGCACAGACAGTGACTTCCTTACTTTGATTGGGGATCCATTATGCTTGTATGCTTTGGTGCTTTTGATTAATCCACTTTATATTGTGATCACCTGCCAAATATCTAAATGTGTAAGTTCTGTCTGCCCCCCCCCCCCCCCCCCACTACAAATTGTGCATTATATTATTAAATGTACTTCAAATTTTCCTCTGTGAAAGAAGCTGCTGTAGGAATGCCTTTAATTAGGCCAGGAATTATTTCCCACATCATTTTAAGAGATGACTAGACTAAGTGGGACCCGTTGGGTCCCATTTTCACACGGGAGGACTGGTCCCCCAACACAAGGTGGGGGGGGGGGGGGGGTGGTGGTGTTCTAGAGAGCTAGTATGGTGTTGTGGGCTGAAGGGACTGGTTTCCAGCGGGCTAGTATGGACATTGTGGGCTAAATGGATTCTTGGACTCACAGTTCAGTCACTCATGGCTGGTGGACTCACAGTTCAGTCACTCACGGCTGGTGGACTCACAGTTCAGTCACTCACGGCTGGTGGACTCACAGTTCAGTCACTCACGGCTGGTGGACTCTCAGTTCAGTCACTCACGGCTGGTGGTCTCACAGTTCAGTCTCTCATGGCTGGTGGACTCACAGTTCAGGCACTCATGGCTGGTGGACTCACAGTTCAGTTCAGTTACTCATGGCTGGTGGACACACATCCATCACACACACACCCTCCATCACACACTTACACCCTCCATCACACACTCACATCCTCCATCTCGCTCGCACACACACACACCCTCCATCTCACACACACACACACACACTCTCATCTCACACACACACACACACACACACACTCTCCACACACACACACACACACACACTCTCACACACTCACACACACACACACACACACCCTCCATCACACACACACCCTCCATCTCACACACACACCCTCCATCACACACACACACACACCCTCCATCACACACACACACACACACCCTCCATCTCACACAGATACACACACACACACCCTCCATCTCACACATACACACACCCTCCATCACACGCACACATCCAGGACACACGACAGTAAAACTCTCTTGATTATACTCACGCCCAACTTCTGGACTGAACGCGGATTTGGACTCAGGTCTGACTTCTGAACTCAGGTCCGATTTCTGGACTGAGCGCGACCTCTGGGCTGAACGCGACCTCTGGACTGAGCACAACCTCCAGACTCACACACACACTCACACCCTCCTGGGCTTTATTCTCCTTGCCCCCGGAAATGGCGTTACCTTCATGGTGATGACAGGCGAGAAGACCAATCTGCTGATCTCACGACTTTTTAAACCTTCATAAATTTTCTATTTTTTCACTGATTGGAACAAAACTTGGTGCGCTTGGAGCAGAGGAGAACGGCGAGTAAGGTGGTGAAAACATTCTAGCGATAAATGGTAGCGTTTTTGCGCAAATTTAATTACTACGCAGACCAGAAGTGATCAAGATGAGAGTTTTAGTAATAGATAGATTGTATTTAGTAATGATAGATGGACAGAATTTCCCACCTTCAGGTGAAATAATACAGGAATGATGTCGGGGGTGAACTGAATGGTTAACCTGGTGGATACACCCACAAGCTTAAGCCCTCATTGGTTTATGACATAAATGAGCCCATGTAAATAATATTAAATTTGTGTGTTAACAGAGTGGCTTGTGTTTTATAATCATTTAACATAATGAATTCTATCTGTTCTGATGGGTGAATGCAACAAATTAGTCTAATTTATCTTTGTTCATATGGAGCTCAAAGTTTCAAACATTCTGATGGAGTTTATTCACAAACTCTTGAGAGAGAATTTCAAATGTTGCAAATGAGCTGTGGTGCAGCACCCAGGACAGCAATAATGCAAAAACTCAATACAGTTCTTGGATTAAATGGGCTATGATCTACAGATTTAACTTTGCCTTGGGTTCTGACAAAAGCTAAATGAGTGCCGGATATGGGAATATAATTTTGCAAATGCAATTACCGTCCCTAATGCTACAATAATATAATAGATGTATTCCAGTCATACAAAAAATTAGAACTATTTTAATGGTCTTTCCCCTAAAGCCAGATCTCCCCATGGGTGATACTACAAAATAATTTTAAAACACTTCTTGAATTACTTGTGATTTTCCTTGTGATTTGTGCAGTGCTAACAATCTCTAAAGCTGCATGATTAAATTTTCCTTATTATATTTTGTCAATATAAATGTTATGGTTTGGCACAAAATATAGACTAATATAAAGAAGAAATTTCAAAATCTTGGTAAATAAGACAAGCAGATATTGTTCATACAAAATATATCAGGGTGTTTGTTGAGTTAGAATCAGAGTACATGTAAAATTCTATTTTTTGTCCATGTAAAATAAAACCAGGCAAGTTACAAGTATGTTCCGTAGTTGTCTTTATGACTAGATGACTATGACTTGTCTTTCATCAATATTATTTATACTAATTGGTTACTTCCTCAGAGAAGCCAGCAAAAATGATTAATTTTGAAAGAAGCTAATTGAGCAATCTGATATATAACCAAAGAGAAATGATTGCAGATATTATAAAAAGAATACGATAGGAACTATGGTTTTTAGTGTTTTGTCAGCAGTTCCATACTTACCGTATGAAGTCCAGAGGTAGAGCATGAACTTCATGAAATTCCCCATCTGTGAGCAGAGATTAAGCAGATTGGGTCCATATTCTCTTGGGTTTAGAATAATGTGATGCTTTCACTAAAGCATACACCACGTTTTACAGGAGTGATGCAGGAAAGATGATTCCTTTGGCTAAGATTTCTGGATATAGGAGTCATTGATACAAAATAAGAGGTCAGGCATTCAAGAATCAAAAGTGTGATATGCACCACAACAGAAGAATGGAATTCTTACTTGCTGCAGCCTTATCGACTCCTAAACATAGTACACCCAGATACATTTAAAGAGTTAATAATGCAATTAAAAATTATAGTTGATGAGGTTCGTGTTATGTGGTGTTCCAGATTTCTTGCTGGGAGGAAAGTGTTTTTCAATCTGGTAGTAGACAAAAATGCTGGAGAAACTCAGCAGATGAGGCAGCATCTATGGAGAGAAGGAATATCTAAATGGTGGCCGACTAGGAAAAGGGGAGATGCAGCGAGACCTGGGTGTCATAGTACACCAGTCATTGAAAGTAGGCATGCAGGTGCAGCAGGCAGTGAAGAAAGCGAATGGTATGTTAGCTTTCATAGCAAAAGGATTTGAGTATAGGAGCAGGGAGGGTCTACTGCAGTTGTACAGGGTCTTGGTGAGACCACACCTGGAGTATTGCGTACAGTTTTGGTCTCCAAATCTGAGGAAGGACATTATTGCCATAGAGGGAGTGCAGAGACGGTTCACCAGACTGATTCCTGGGATGTCAGGACTGTCTTATGAAGAAAGACTGGATAGACTTGGTTTATACTCTCTAGAATTTAGGAGATTGAGAGGGGATCTTATAGAAACTTACAAAATTCTTAAGGGGTTGGACAGGCTAGATGCAGGAAGATTGTTCCCGATGTTGGGGAAGTCCAGGACAAGGGGTCACAGCTTAAGGATAAGGGGGAAATCCTTTAAAACCGAGATGAGAAGAACTTTTTTCACACAGAGAGTGGTGAATCTCTGGAACTCTCCGCCGCAGAGGGTAGTCGAGGCCAGTTCATTAGCTATATTTAAGAGGGAGTTAGATGTGGCCCTTGTGGCTAAGGGGATCAGAGGGTATGGAGAGAAGGCAGGTACGGGATACTGAGTTGGATGATCAGCCATGATCATATTGAATGGCGGTGCAGGCTCGAAGGGCCGAATGGCCTACTCCTGCACCTAATTTCTATGTTTCTATGTTTCTATGTTTCTATGTAGGATAGTGCTACTGTGTGGGGATCGCTGGTCAGCATGGACTCAGTGGATGGAAGGGCCTGTTCCCATATACTATCTCTAAACTAAACTAAACTAAAAAAGTGCGACAAGCCTTCGGGCCGGATACCGATCCGGCCGATCAACAACTGTAGAGCAGAGACTCAGTTTTGTATGTTTGGTGATACGTTTAGTGTGTGTGATGGGTATGAATAGGGAGCTGTAGTCAATGAAGAACAGCCTGATGAACGTGTTCTTATGGTCCAAGTAGTTCAGCATAGAGCAGAGAGCCAGCAAGATCGCATCCCCTGTTGATCTATATTGATAGCGAATCCGAACTGAAAGGAGAAGAAAGCTCTTCCCATGTGTCTGTTATCATAAGGATTTGCAGAGGCTCTGTTTATGAATATATTCAAGGCAAATTCGTAAATGTTTGTGTGTTGACGGAATCAAGATAAATGGAATCAAGGTACATGGGATTATAGCAAAATGGTTCCTAGGTAAAGGATCAGCCATGATTCTTTTAAATAATAAGCGGAGCTGCAAATGATTGAATAACTCTCTTGTTCTTCGTTTTCCAGGCTTTTCTATTCTCCTACATCATTCCAACAAAGCACGACACAAGCTCCACTTCTGATTAGGTGCATTTCTACCTTCAGATCTCAACAATGAACTGAAAAATGTCAGATAAGCAGTCACCAGCCATATGATTCCAGTATTCAATTTATTTTCTTTCTCCCTTCTGGTATTAAGATTTCACCCATGTCTTCCTATTCACACCTCCTGCAGTCAAAGCTTCACCACCCTCTTTCAGCTTGCACACCCGCCACCTAGTTCATTCATTCTATACTTGTCTCCACCCTCTTACACGAGTTTGTTCTACGTCCAACTTTTCTAGGTCTGATAAAAGATCATCGATGTGAAATGGTTACTCTGTTTTTCAAAAGCTGCCTGGTATGCTGAGTAATTCCAATACTTCCATCACTCCAGTATTTCATTTACAATTTATGTTAAAGTGTCCATTGTGCATTAAAATGGGTAGCACAGTGGTGCAGTGATAGAGTTGTTGCCTTACAACACCAGAGACCAAGATTCAATCCTGTCTATAGGAGTTTGTATGTTCTCCCTGTTATCGCGTGGGTTTTCTCTGGATGTTTCAGTTTCCTCCAACAGCCCAAAGTTGTGTTAGTTTGCAGGTTAATTGGCCTCTGTAAATTGGCCCTAGTGTATGGTATAGAAGTGTAGGAAAGAACTACTGTATGGGTGACTGCTGGTTGTCGCGGACTCGGTGGGCTGAAGGGCCTGCTTCCATCAGTTTCATCAGTCAGTTTAGTTTATTGTCACATGCAGGCGCAGTGAATTTTTTTTGTTGCATGCTATCCAGTCAGCAGCAAGAAAGTACATAATTACAATCAAGCTATTTACATTGTATGGATACATACATAGATACATAGAAATTAGGTGCATGCCATTCGGCCCTTCGAGCCTGCACCGCCATTCAATATGATCATGGCTGATCATCCAAACTCAGTATCCCGTACCTGCCTTCTCTCCATACCCCCTGATCCCCTTAGCATCTAACTCCCTCTCCAGTCATAGCAATGACTGGCCTCACATAATTACAATGTGGCAGAGAGTTTCCATTTCACATCTGTATGGATACATGATAAGGGAATAACGTTTAGTGCAAGGTAAAGCCAACAAAGTCCGATCAACGATAGTCCGAGGGTCACCAAATAAGTAGATAGTAGGTCAGCACTGCTCTCTGTTGTTGATAGGATGATTCAGTTGCCTGACAACAGCTGGGAAGAAACTGTCCCTGAATTTGGAGGTGTGCGTTTCACACTTCTATATCTTTTGCCTGATGGGAGAAGTGTGAAGAGGGAGTGACCAGGGTGCTAGTCATTCTTGATTATGCTGCTGGCCTTGTGAGGCAGCATGAGGTATAAATGAAGTAAATGGAAGGGGGATTGGTTTATGTGACGGTCTGGGCTGCATCCACAATTCGCTGCAGTTTCCACACTGTATCACTAAAACTAAAAAGTAAAACTAATTTGTCTACTTAGGAACTTGAAATGACACCTTGATGTACTTCAAAAAGGAATTGCTAAATGTGATAGATTTGACCCAGCGCTTGCAGAAAACAAATAATCTGACAATTCCTTTAATATATATATATATAAATATAGACCATCATTATTACCAATGATATGAAAAATTAACAGGTTAATTCCTTCTAAGTTACTAAATTATTTTGACATGTTTGATATGCTTGAGAGGATTTGCTGTGTTTCATGAAATCAATATTTCATTCAAAAAATGTTTTAGCTAATTTTAGTTCAAGCAAACCAAAGGATTATTCTAATTTGCTTCAATGTACTACAATAATTGAAAAGACCATGGGCTTGTGTTTTATTTGTATGTTTGGACCTTAAATCATGCTCAATATTTGGAGCAAATCAAACAATTCATCAGCTGCTATTAACTCCCTTATCAATTATATTTTATCCTTCAGAAATATTTATGCAAAGTTGGAGACCTTGCATACACAAATCTGTAGAATGTGCACAGATATTTTCCCAACATCCTATTCTCATTGAAGATAGACACAAAAAGCTGGAGTAACTCAGCGGGCCAGACAGCATCTCTGGAGAAAAGGAATAGGTGACGTTTTGGGTCAGGACCGTGACTGCAGAAGGGTGTCGACCTGAAAGGTTACCTATTCCTTTTCTCCAGAGATGCTGTCTTACCCGCTGAGTTACTTTAGCTTTTTGTGTCTACCTTCAGTTTAAATCAGCATCTGCAGTTACTTCCTACTCATCCTATTCTCATTGTTTGACTATTATCACAAATGTGTACCTTTCATGACCCAGTTTGTAATCATCCTTGGACATCTGCCTGTGGGTGGACATTGTTGAAAACAGTATAATGTCTACTCTCTTATAACCAGCTATGGGGCTTGATTACTAATTAGACATTTATATTTATCATGTGAATTTGTTTTCCCTACCCAGAATAAATTAATTTTAAAAATTACACGCTAAATTATCGTTATTAATGTCTCAGACCTTCAATTCTATTATGAAATAAGTAAATAGGAAAAGTTCAAAATGTGAAGTGATATTTTATCATCCTCACAGAAATGCAGAGAAGGAAGCCCAGAAGAATTTAAGATTATAATTAGAACTAATTGTAAAAGTGAGTCCTCACAAAACTTGCATGAATATCATTACAGGCAAATGTAAGGTGGACTAATGGGAAAGTTCACTGAGCACTTTGGTGATTAACAACCATTAGACAGAAAACTAAAACGTGGAGAGGTTTAATATCTTTGACTGAGGATTTATTCTGGAAGCAACTTTAGCACAAGAATGTATGTCGAGGCACTAAAAAACAAAAAAAAAAACAGAAAATGGTAGAACACATAAATAAAAGCAGAAAATGCTGAACATACTCAGCAGGTCAAACAGCATCTGTGGAGAGAGCAGCAGAGTTCACATTCAAACTGATGACTTAAAATTGACCTAAAGTTGTAACTAACATTATAAAGCTTAAAGTTCACTGCTTCCTGAATGTGCTACTGATTTTCCTATATTTAAAAACAAAGTAAAAACAAATTAATCAATATTATTGGTTAGAATAGTATCTAAACATCCAAAATAATTTTGAATTATTAGTTAGTGCTGAAAACACTCTGGGTACTCTTGACTTTGCATGGTAGCTCTAAGTAATATATGTTTAGCTGCCTTTATCTGTTTATTTCAATGCACCATAAACTTTATTAACTTTCCATTAAATTTTGGAACATTTTGGATTGTTTTATTTTTCAAAATGCATTTTCAATAAACACAAAAGCTGCTGAAAAAGTATTTATCAATTTTAATAACTATTTATTGAAAGGATAATCATTGCAAATTTGTTAGAGCGATTCAGAAGGACTAAGTTTTAATGAAATTGCAGTACTTCAAGGCAAGATTTAAGAACGGAGCGATCAAATAGTGATGTCATATTCTTCATGATTTTATAGAGCAACTATGAAAATGAAAATTATGTAGTTGCATTAATCCTTTATGAAAACATAATTGAATCATACATAAATTATCATGGACTGCTCTGGTCTGTAGAAAACATTTGGAGGCATAGAGTGTTACAGTGGTGCAGCTGGAAGAGATGTTGCCTCACTGTGCCAGAGACCAAGGTTTGATCCTGATTGTGGGTGCTGTCTGTGTGGAGTTTGCACATTCTCCCTGTGACTGCATGGATTTTCATGGGGTGCTCTGGTTTCCTTCCAATTCCCAAAGAGTTGCAGGTTTTGAGAATAATAGGCCTCTGTAAATTGCACCTTGTGTGTAAGAGGCGGATGTAAAATGGGATAACATAGAACTAGTATGAATGGGTGATCGATGGTCGGAACAAACTCGATAGGCTGAAGGGTCTGTTTGCATGCTGTATTGTTCTATCAAAACTCAATCAATCAAATTTCAAAAAGAATTCCCTTGAAAATGACAAGAAGTAAAAGGTTGCATAAGCTAGAGAGATTGAGCAGACTGAAGCGGTTTTCTCTGGACAAAGAAATCTAAGAGTTGATCCGATGGTTACTTTACGATTATGAAAGTGTTTGGGGGGCTCACCTTTTGGAGAAAGTAAATGTTTCCATGCTATTGACCATAGACTGTAAATGTATTGAATGTCAGAGAGGACATATGGCAGCTCAATAGCAGACAGAAAATCCTAAATTACATACAATGTCCAGATACTGCTGATTTTCAACGTAAGTTTTATTTGATGATGTTAATGTTTAGCTTCTCATCCAATATAAGTCTACCCATTTTCGGATGTTTCAATCTTTGTCCATGCCTTTATTAACAAAGATAAATGATCCTGTGAATGTTTTAGCTTAGTTTAGTTTACTTTATTGTCACGTGTACAGATACACAATAAAGGGAATAACGTTTAGTGCTAGATAAAGTACAGTAAAGTCCGATTAAAGATAGTCCAATGGTCTTCAATGAGGTAGATGGTAGGTTTCTAGTTGGATGGTTCAGTTGCCTGATAACAGCTCGGAAGAAATTGTCCCTGAATCTGGAGTTGTGCTTTTTC